>NW_013665926.1:121384-122214 GCF_000517525.1 Limulus polyphemus
AACGATCTGTAACGTTCAAAATTTATAAATATTCCTGGTCAAATATCTTAAGTTTTCCGATTGATACGCTTTATAAAAATCACAGTTATAGCTTTCAAAGTTTATACACACTGATTATAGCGAACTACTAATAGACACTTCCCTTTTAGCGCGCCGCTTTGGTTGTATGGGAAGGTTTTCTAGAAAATTCAGATTATATAACAATACTGAGCTATATTTAAACGTTTACATATATAGATACATTGTTGATTCCTACTCTCGAGAATCTTCTACAACTTTAAAGAATAGGCGGGAGTTTCGCAATACATATCTAACACTATAATCTAGGCATATTTTTAAATATAAATTTAATCCAAACAAACATTAAAATAAATATATAACAACAAATTCGTTACATAGGTAGTATTTTAAAGTGAGGTTCATAGTTTAACAGAGATAAGAAGAACTTTTCTGAAGTAATTGAACCCGCCTATGTAGACTTTTGACGTAAAATACAATTATTTATAGCTCTGTATACAACTGTGGTAACCCACGTAACGCAAGTGATAAAAGAGTAGAGAAAATTATTCGTCTTGTCAGTTGTATTCTAAAGTATTAGGTCGTCAAGAAAGTAATGTCATATTTTGGAACACTTTCATTAATCATACCCCCCCCCAAAAAAAAACGCACATCACGTATAATAGTTAAATAAACTGCCTAAACGTCACGTTAGTGTAACCTATATAATGTGTAAAATTTAGTATACTCTAATCCCTTATAGTGATGGCACACACACATTCGGCATATAATGCTGTTTAAATACAAGAAGGCAAACAACGCCTCTGTAGCCA
>NW_013665926.1:122663-125973 GCF_000517525.1 Limulus polyphemus
GTGGGATTGACCATCACATTATAATGCCCTCACGGCTGAAAGGGCAAGCATGTTTGGTGGGACGGGGATTCGAACCCGCGACCGCAAATTGTGAGTCGAGCTCCCCGACCACCTGGCCGTGCTGAGCCTGTGATTCAGTTAAAATTAGATAGTGAGCATCAGTGTGCCTATGAATGAAATTCTGCATGTAACTTATTTTTGTGTTTGTTAGGCATACATTAATTTTCAGATGTTCTGTTACAATTTATTTGAACTGTTTTGGTTGAAATTAGGCTTACAAGAAAACATAGCTTAATTAATTTTTATCATTACCTGGACTGGATTTGGCATTATTTTTACCAAATAATCCAAAATAACCCACCCAATGACAGAACATATTAAAAAAAAAAAAAAAAAATCTTTATTTAGTTGCATTCATGTAAACAAGATGTGATAATTTCTTTCTTCTCAGATATTTGCATAAAGATATCCATATTTGGATATTTCTATGATCATGGAGTACAGCTGCTGAATTCACCCAAGGAAAATGAAGTTGTTAGTATAGGTGTGTCTTCAAGAATTTGAAGAGGAAGGGTAATATTTGACACTGACAGTGTCCCAAGATCATAGCAGTAAATACTGGTAACTTGTTTCACATTGAAAAATGTTATAATAAAAAAATTATTGAAAGGCTTTTATGTTAAGTGTACAAGACATGACATGGCTCTTAGGATTATACATCGTCTTTGATAGAAGCTGCTTCAGATATTCCCACTGAACCAGATGCTGGAGCAGAAGTTGGTAGCATTGGCTGATTCATATCTGAAGCAACCTCTAAGAGCCATCATTGGTCCAAGGCTCAGCTAAAGCATTGACCACTAGGTCTATTGCCATACAAGCTGTGAGGAGTCATGATGCAACCAATGTGGGGTTAATAGTGCATAACCACATGTGGTTGTCATGGCTGTATCACCTATGAACAGGATTTGGCATCACAAAAACGTCTAAAGCATGATGAATCAGACTACTTTTTAAGTGTATGTTACCTAGTTTTGAATGTAGAATTTTCCATATCCTGTTATAAATAGAATTACTGGATACAAGTTACATTATGGCTGGCATTGTAGTAAATGAGAGAGATAGATGATAATGTTTGTGACAGCAGCTATATTCAAGCTAGCTTAAACTAGTAAAGCTTGAGTTAGACCTGGCTACCAGGTCAGGTGGGTGTAGTAGTTAAATTGTATCATAAAATATGGTAACTGCTTTGGTCAATCATAGAGTTGGCATCACATAGTATGTGCTAATAATGATATTAAGATGTGAAGTTGTGTTTGTAGGTGTTACAGCAGCAAGCAGAAATGCAGTTATTTTTATAGCCAGTTAATGCAAGCTCCATTCTGTCAAACAGCGATAATTAAGATTCAGATGGAGAATCACTTCTTTAATTTTGTCATAGTACTGATGATAATTGAACAGAACTGGGTATCTTAGGGAAGTTGTCAGTTTTTCTTGTGCAGGATATGAAATGCATTTCTGTGATAAAATCATCCAACTGGAATGGTAATTGGCATGGTAAAAATAGTGATGCAAACCAGTTGTGTAACTAGCATTGCTGCAATACATCATGTCCAAAGGTAAGTGCACAATCTGAGGTTGCTAGTTGAGGACTGTGCTATAGATCTGAACTTAGCACAGAGAAAGTAACTCAGTGACTTGCTCATGAAGTTTGTTGATGTGTTTGGAAGGCTGGATGTCTAACTGGGTTAGATAACAGTTGCATACCATCACATAAACACAGGTAACATATGCCCAATAAAACAACACCAAGTACCAAGGATGTTGAGTGTATGTTGTAGGATGGGATAATACATACACTAGAGTGCATAGGTCGTTTCACATAATTATTGTGGGGGAGAAGGATGGGATAATACATACACTAGACTGCATAGGTCGTTTCATGTAATTATTGTGGGGGAGAAGGATGGGATAATACATACACTAGAGTGCATAGGTCATTTCACGTAATTATTGTGGGGGAGAAGGGTGGGATAATACATACACTAGAGTGCATATGTCGTTTCATGTAATTATTGTGGGGGAGAAGGATGGGATAATACATACACTAGAGTGCATATGTCGTTTCTACGTAATTATTGTGGGGGGAGAAGGATGGGATAATACATACACTAGAGTGCATAGGTTGTTTCACGTAATTATTGTGGAGGAGAAGGTGGAAACTTCTAGATTCTACATGGATCTTAAGCAGGTGAATGTGATGACACTTTAAATAGGTTAACACAGTGCTAACACTCAGAGAGTTAACAATAAATAAATTGAACTTTTTCACTCATTCAATCTCAGTTTATGTTTATTGATAAATATACTTTCCTTTATACACAGTTCCTGTTCTCAGTGTGCCTTTGCAAGGATTTTAAATTGTTTTCTACTTATAGGTTCATGATATTCATTCAATACATATTTTTAATGCTTGAAAATGATTTGGATCTTAGATTTCAATTTTAAGTAGAATTGGGATCTGTTTTTAAGTCTATATGCAGATTACAGTATTTCTTCAGGTTTAAGAATTGAATACCTACCCTGACAACTTCTAATGTGGTATATGAATATAAATCTCCAGTCCTAAATGTTCTTTCGATTATAATGAATCCACCATCAGGTGATCAATAGTTCACATACAAGAACATTGAAACGTAAGATCCATATCATTTTCAAGGCAATTGAGAACAGGAAATATATATAAAAGAAAGTTTACTGATCACAAAACTTACATTGAAACTGAATGGAAATAAAAGTGCAATTCATTTAGCATTGGGGCTTATTAACGTTTTTCCTTTGATAGAAATTGACGAGTGTCAGGAGACACTGGATTAGTTCAACATGCTATATATGACTTAAGTAGCATTCTGGAAGGACTGTATGGATCCTGTGTCAAGCCATTTTGTCTCTGGTAAAACACCCATCACTTCTCAAAGGCTAAAGGAGCTTACACTTCAAGAAATGCAATGGGAGAGATGTCTTACATTTTTCAGAGACATTTTACTTTTGAGTCACAAGTTTCAAGTTAACAATGAGAACCTCAAATTGATGCTTTAGTGTACCAAGGATGCAGGCTTGAAGTTAAAATAAAGAATGTACTTATGTGTAGAGATATACAGTTTTTGGTTACATAATATGCAGAGATGGAGTGTTACTTAATCAATAAACATTTCATTATGTGTTTGTAGTACTAATGAGAGAAAAAAGCTTCTTACTTTTAACTTATGTGATGTGTGTCTATGTATCGTATAAGTAGGTGGTTTACCCCCCC
>NW_013665926.1:125994-131505 GCF_000517525.1 Limulus polyphemus
CCCCCCCCGTTACCCCCCCCCCCCCCCATTGTCCAAACTCTTGCAGCAGTGTATTTACAAGCAGTAAAAAAAGATATATATTTTGGTTTTACAGTTTTTCATATTTTAATACTTTTATTATTATGAAAGGGACATATCTGTATAAAATAATTTAATTCAGTTTATGGCTGATTATAAAAATTACTTAAGACAGTAAAGTGAGCCAGTAAACAGTACCAATCATATGAATGCTTAATGAAATGAGTGCACAGCAAAGAAAAGATTTTTTCACTTGAGGTGTAATGGAAAATATCTCTAGTCGACTGCTTGCAGATTCATGTATTATCTTAGGATCAAGAACCATAATAATGTCAAGTGCTAGATAATGGGGAGAGTGAATGAGGTATTACCTAAACCATTTATAAATTATTCATTCTCTTCAGTATTCTTGCACTTTAGTTTTCATTGCAACTAATGCATGGTATTAACATAACCTATCTGCTTAAAATTACAAATGTGTCTGTTATGTATTAGGTTTACACAAGATAGTTGTTACACCACAACATCAAACTTAAATACATAATATTTACTTTAATAACACTTCAGACAATCAGTCTTCTTTCTGCTTAACAGAGTTTACATTTAGTTGTCTAAAATTGTTTTAAAAAAATGTACTTAATTTTTTATTTAGCACTATTTTCTTCTAATCCATCTTTTATTTACTCAAACTTTCAGCACCATGGCAGATTCTATCAATTGTGACTTAAATTTTAAAAAAATAATCAGTATGAGTATACATAATGTATGGAAGAAAATATGAATCCTTAATCAGAATGTTGCTGTGGTTAAAGTTGATAATAATTTCCGATTATGCTACTGTATTTATGACTAGTCAATAGTTAGTTGTGATCACGTTTCTGGGTTCGAAGCTAAGAATAATCAGTTGTGGTCATGCTCCAAGACTTTAAAAATCTTGTCAATAATTAAATGTATATTGACTATTTTATAATGCAACACATACAAAATATTAAGGATATTTGTTTGTATTTAAGCACAAAACTACACAATGAACTATCTGTGCTATGTCCACCACAGGTATCAAAACCCAGTTTCTTGTGATATAAGTCTGCAGACATACTGCTGTGCACACTTGCATGAAATATAAGAACACCAGTGGTGTATCTTGTTATAAAAAAAATAATTAAAGCTGTGTACTATATACTTAACACAAATTGGTTTGCAAATAGCTTCATATTAAAGTGCTAGTGGCTATTCAATGCTGTAAAACTGCATTCTTAGTGGTACCAGTGAACTTCTATATTTCCAGATACGAGTATTTTCAGACAAGAGCAGGATTTTCTCATTCATATTACTATAACTTTTTTTGAAAACAAAATAAAAACAATGCATGCCTATGACATAATTATAATTTATTCTTATAAACCATATAACAAATGTTGCATAAGTTATTTAATCACAACAATATATTGGAAACCAACAAACTTTTTTTTTTAGACAATGAATAAAGAGAATATATAACATATTTTGGTGCATCACAAATGTATTTATTAATAAAGTATATTTTTTATTATACTTAATCAAAGAAAAAGGATAAAAATGACATTTTTGTTGTAATACAACAAATTCAGATATCATGTACACAAAATACTAATTATAGCAATTTTGACCAGCTTTTTTGCATCACAGAGCAAGATTCATAATCACCACACACAAAAGCAAAGCTGCTGCCAGTCACCTACAATATTCATTTTAAAATCAACCTGTATGTATCACTGTTACTTTTTGCAAATTAACGGTGACCATAGTAACTAAAATTAATGCTAGTTAGTGTTAAACAATTTCTTAATATTAACGGGTATATCCACACAACCTTCATAACCATTGTCTTCAATATTCTGCAATTTCTCTACATAATGTTGTGGTAGGTTGTGTTCAATAGCACCTTGGACCATGCAAGCTTTATATACTCTAGATGGTTTTCCGATTTCACCTGTCGCAGACTTAAGTTGGTAGGTTCGGCACTGAAGTATGTGGCCTTCATGGGTTACTATGGGAACCTGGCAGACATCATAACTTCCTTCTTGCCTAGGAAACAAGCTTGTGATGTTGATCATAACATATATTACAAAGTAATAAAAATTTTTTAAATAAATACATAGTTGCTTATATATATAAATATATATATATACACATATATACGAAAAGGAGTGAATGAGGTACTGGATATTTTCTAACCAAATACCAGCTTATTTAAATAAATAAACTGTCCATAGATGTAAAGATTGTTAGTTGAGAGCCTAACCATCAGGCCAGCTAGAAGTAAGGAGTACCTGACATATCTATAAAGCAGTATACTTCTCTTGTGCCAGATTATATGAAGTATTGGATACTTCTAAAGTAATGGAATGTGTAGTGCTTGACACAGTTTATCTTTCGACAGTGTTTTCTCAATCAGTTATATATATGCAATTCTTTGTACACAGTACATAATCACAACAGCAACAATTAGTTGCTCAAAAAAAAGAAAGTTTAAAATGCACACGTGAAGCAAAAAGATCAAACAAAAACTGGATTAGCATTATATAACATATTAGTCTTGTTTGACACACAAAACATTTTAATTTATGAAATACGTTTAAATTTGTAACTCAAAGAAATCCTGCAAGATAATTATATACCTTAAAGCAACTAGTACCGAGACAATAATGTTTGTTATAAAGATACATGTATCAGCAATTTTACACTATATATATATACAAAGTTATATATCCTGTTTCACAATGACAGAACCCAGTATTATTTTCGAAATGACATTCCTACAGTGATTCTTTTATCGTAAGAATGAAACTCATATTCTCTATATGTAAAAATTTGAAACCAGAATAGCTGATGCTGCATTTTCGTAACCGTAACAGTCATATTATATAATCTTTTTTCACTTAACTTGGCTTATCATTAGGCCAGCCTGAGACAAGAAAGGAATGTTTATTTATTACCTATCAAGATTATTCAATTCAGACAAAGGAATCTTCCACACAACTCCCCACACTTCACTTCTGTTGCTTTCAACAACTGATGCTGTTGCTCCTCTCCATTCAGGAGAATATCCAAAAAATTCTAATCTGTAATTCTGTACAAGCAAAAAGGTTATTAGTTTAGTTGGCTTTCATTGGTACCTTGCCAAACTTTTAACTATATTTTGAATAATTACAAAGATTTGGTTTTGTGAATTTATGATACATAAAAAAAAATCTCATTGTTCTATGATTTTAGTTTTTTTCATTGAAATTTTAACCACAATGCTTATTTTTTCATTTTCTTCTTCTTGCTTATCATATACTATAAATTAGGTTCTAAAATAATAGGTAACATTTATAACATGAGAAAAATGAAATAAAAGCTACTAAGACTAAATTCTGAAAGTAGTTTTTTAGAAAGTATTCATGACAGTAAATATTTAACATAACCAACATATAACAAGGGACCATTTGGTCCTAAAAGGCTGTTCTTGCATATCCACCTTTGGAAAAACAAAAAAATTAATCTCACCTATTACTTTCAAGAAATCAATTCCCCCTTTTAAAGTTCTATAAGTTGGTTGTTTGTTTGGTGCTTTATGGTGCAAGAGGCTATCTGCACCAAACAACCGGTAAAAACAGTGAAAGTAAATTAGAGTAAAATGTAAAAATACAGCGAGTTAAAAGCAAAATATGTTCAAAATTTGGAAAAAAGATTTATATACAATTAAAGAGACTAACATTGCATAAAATATTAAAAATACAATCTAGTCGGATGTGGCACCATCGCCAATGACACTATCCAACGTCAGGGGTAAACTCTTACAAATTATGTGTCTAAAATGGTGCTGCCACTCACAGTTGTAACGACGGCACGACAGTAAAATGTGGGCTATTGTGATTTGAGTGTCACAATGGCTACACATCAGTGGGTCAATACTAGATAAAAGAAAACAATGGGTTAAGAAACTGTGACCAATGCATAGCCTTGCGAGGACTACTTCCTCCTTCCGATCCTTACAGAAGCAAGATGGCCAAAGACCAACAGAAGGTTTGATCTGGAAAAGCTTGTTATGACGTTGCTCACCCCAAGTCGACTGCCAACTGGCACGAAGCCGTGCCTTGAAGACAGGACCGTAGTCCATGTACAGGACAGGCATGGCTGTGACAGCACCAGAGCAGACGGACTTAGCTGCGGTGTCAGTGAGCTCGTTCCCGTGAATACCGAAGTGGCCATGTATCCAGAAAAACTGGATAAAAACAGAATATAGAGAAAAATGTGCCAGTCATTGTTGAATATCGATGAGAACAGGGTGAGAACTAATGTTAAGCGATTCAAGGTCCAGTAGAGAGCAAAAAGAATCAGTGTAAATAGTACAATTACTGTACTGCATAGCTTCTACATGATCCAGGGCAAGAGAAAAAGCATATAACTTGGCAGTAAACACAGAAACTGTAGAGGGGATCCTGCGAGCAACTACCAAGCCACAGCACACTATGGCCGAACCTACAGAGTCACCCAATTTCGAACCCTCCGCGTAATTAGGAAGAGAAGAATGGCTCGAAAGATGTTCAGCAAAAAGAAGACGGTACTTCCAATCGGGAGTGTTCTCCCTTCCTCAGATGACTCAAGGAAAGGTCACAGGAAGGAATGGTAATAAGCCATGGTGGAATGGGCTGATCAGTGGGGACAGCAATGTCATCCAATGCCAGACCCAATTCAGCCATCTGTTCTGAAAGAGTATGGCCCACCAAGGAAGAAAGACACAATCCCTGGTAGGATGCCGTGGTAAGGATCGAACCTTGGTAGAATATTGTAAAAAAGTTGCAAACAACGGAGGTGAAGAGGAGGTTTGTGGGACTCAATGTACAAACTCTGGACCGGAGAAGTGCAAAAAGCCCCAGATGGTGAATGGGGTCCAGCATCTTGAAGGCCGAGGTCCTGGCAGAACCATAGACCAAAGACCCATAGTCCAGTTTGGATCGAATCAAGGCATGATAGATCCTTAGCATAGAACATTGATCTGCTCACCAAGACCTGGAAGGGAGGACACGGAGGATGTTCAGAGCCCTTGCACACTTGTCAAGTATCTGCTTGATGTGCGGAATGAAGCTAAGCTTACAGTCAAAGATAAGCCCAAGAACTTTGCCTTGAGAACCACACAATTAACTATATATTAACTATAACTTTAAATACAATATACCATATCTTTTACTTTTAGGACTATTTATTGGAGACTATCTTCATTTAAACAAAAACTTGAATGAGCCAAAACTTACTTGTAATTTCCCTATAGTATGGTGACATGCTTTTGGATTATTAATCTGTATACGCTGAGTAAACAAATTACTTCCAAATGCAAAGTATAGAATCTGGCTTCCATTGCTATCACTATCAGTAACTTTTATCTGTGAAAGATCGGGTGGGAGCCCTCTTCCAGAACTGTTAGTCATCATTTTAATCTTCCTGACTATGAAAATACACGTACATATA
>NW_013665926.1:132440-134986 GCF_000517525.1 Limulus polyphemus
CCAAAGTGTATAGGACACTGACTATAGCAAACTAATTATAGTGTTACGACAGCGGAGGCCACGTGACCCTAGTAACACGTCATGCACTTCTAGAACGTTCATGAAACCTTGGGAGGTTGCTAGATTTCGGTATTCTTGTACATATAAGACGGTCAGGACGTGACGGCAACAATGAGTAATTGAACTGTGGACAGAAAGAGACGTATTGTTGAGCATGTGAGACGTTCGTTGTGAATTATAGCGTTTGCTATAGCGTGACTGTGGAAATTAAGTGTATTGCAAAGTTGTATTTAGAAAGAATAAACCAGTTTTATTTAAGAAAGGACTTGTATTGCTAAAGTTTCTTCAGAAAGAAACTATACGGAAAATGAACTAACGACCGGAAGTGTAATAGATTGGTGTCAGATGTGGGATGGAAAAAAAAATGGAAACGAGAAGCGGCAAATCAAACTACAGCTTAGCAGATTTGATGGCAGCAATACAAGAACAGCAAAATAAACGAGAAAAGAAACAAGAAGAACCAGAAGAGAAATTACAGCAGTGGTTGGAGGAAAAAAAAGAAACAAGAAGAACGAGAAAAGAAACAAGAAGAACGAGAAAAGAAACAAGAAGAACGAGAAAAGAAACCAGAAGATAAATTACAGCAATGGTTGGAGGAAAAAGAAAAGAAACAAGAAGAACGAGAAAAGAAACAAGAAGAGAGATTACAACATTTGTTGGAGGAAAAAGAAAAGAAACAAGAAGAGAAATTACAGCAGTTGTTGGAGGAAAAAGAAAAGAAACAAGAAGTAAAAGAAATGAAACAAGAAGAGAGATTACAGCAGTGGCAACTAGAACAAGAAAGGAAAAAGGAAGAAAGTCTCCAACAGTTGCAGGAAAGTCAGCAGCAACTACAGGAAAGTCAACAACAGTGGCAAGAAGTACAAATGGAAAACATTAGTAAATTTAAACGCGAATTAGATACATTAAAGGATGATCTATTGTCTTTTACTCAAGGAGGATACATTGACCATCGACTTAATCAGCCCCAGACAATGGCAAGCCCCTTACAGAGCCCGCAGCTAAACCCTAATGCAGACATATTGAGTTCCGTTAGAAGTCACATCCCAGATATGACTGTCAGTAATAGGAGTGATCCAGTGTGAAGGAAGCCACAGGAATTCGATGGGAAGGCACCATGGGAAGCATATAGAGCACAATTTGAGCTACTGGCAGAGATAAATGGATGGACAGAGGAGCAGAAAGCAGTATATCTGGCAACTAGTTTGAAGGGCAACCACTGGAAATACAGGGACAGTTGTCACCAGACGACAGGCACGACTATAGAGTACTGGTAGTGGCTCTAGAACTCAGGTACGGAACCCAAAATCAGTCTGAAATCTACAGGGCTAGGTTTAGGACGAGAGTCCGTGCTAAAGGGGAGAGCCTGCAAGAGCTGGCACAAGACTTGGAAAGTATGGCACACAAGTCCTACCCAACTGCACCACCAAATCTCCTCAAGTTGTTGCTGAGAAATCAGTTCGTAGATGCCTTGGACAGTCCACAACTAAATATACAAGTGAAGCAAGCACACCCCTCTACTATGCAGGATGCAATGGCCAGAGCTCTCGAATTTGAATCCTATGTTAAGTCCAGCACAGAGGTACCAAGGTTGGTACAGTCATCTGGATTCAAGGCCAGAAAAGCTCAACCTTCAGAGAGGTTTGAGGGACTTTGCTGGCATTGTAACAAACCTGGGCACAAGAGAGCTCAATGCTAGAAAGGTCAACACAGGGGAGATGCTACAGCAGGAAAGGCTGCTATGCAGAAAGGTTGTTGGAACTGTGGAAAGCAAGGACATATGAGGAGTCAGTGTAAGAAGAATATTACCAACAAGTCAGCCTCAAGAAGACCAGTAGTGGTTGGGGTTGAGGGACACTCACCAACTCCCACCGTGAAAGTCCCAACAGCTAGGTGTAAAATGCCAAGCACATATAGTGTCTATGTGACAGGAAAGCTGGATGGCCAAAGGTGCAACTTTGTCATAGATTCTGCATCTCAGCAAACCCTTGTGAGCATCAAGGTGTTAGATCACGAAGGTGTACCAGAAGCCATATAGAAGCTTTGTGGCGTGACAGGACATTCTGCAAGGTTGTGGGGACCAGTGTGGGTAACTATTGAGCTCATGGGCATAAAGGACAGAAACAAAGTGTACTTGGCTAACATTGAAGACGAATGAATATTAGGATTGGACTACTTACTACTGAGGAAGTTTCTAATTAATTTTCATAAAATAACGTTTGGGAACAACAAAGGCCAAGTTCCGGTAACTGTTAAAAGAGAGGTTGAACTAATTAGGTGTCATCAAGCTGAAGTCAAAGTGACTGAAAGAGTTTATGATGGTGAAATGGAACCAGATATAGATATTAACTCAGAGCATGAAGCCACTGGATACACTCCAGCAAAGTTGATGTTTGGTCGAGAACTTCGGTCGCCAATGGATCTGTTAACAGGACGCCAACCTTATGAAGAGTTGCCTGAAAACGTGCCAGGGTTTGTGAAAGTGT
>NW_013665926.1:135728-139819 GCF_000517525.1 Limulus polyphemus
ATACTAAGGAAGGGGCAGTGTTACGACAGCGGAGGGCACGTGACGCTAGTAACACGTCATGCACTTCTGGAACGTTCATGACACCTCGGGAGGTTGCTAGATTTCGGTATTCTTGTACATATAACATGGTCAGGACGTGATGGCAACAATGGGTAATTGAACTGCGGACAGAGAGATGTATTGTTAAGCATGTGAGACGTTTATTGTGAATTATAGCGTTTGCTATAGCGTGACTGTGGAAATTAAGTGTATTGCAAAGTTGTATTCAGAAAGAATAAGCCAGTTTTATTTAAGAAGGGACTTGTATTGCTAAAGTTTCTTCAGAAAGAAATTATACGGAAAATTAACTAACGACCGAAAGCATAACAATAGATACTCTCTTTTTCTTTCTGTTTTTTTGGAGTCGCGTTGGTTATATTTATAGGGGTGTGGAGGCTTTCTAAAAATTTCAGTTTTACATAACAATACTGATGCTAATACAAGTGTTTATGTACATACATATATTGTTGATTCTTACTCTCAAGAATCTTCTACAACTTTGGAGAATAGGCGGGAGTTTCGCAATACATATTTAACAGTATAAGCTATGTATGTTTCTAAATATAAATTTAATCTAAACAAACACTGATATTAAAATAAATATATGATAACAAATTCGTTACAACTCCATACTGAGAGAATTAAAAATTGGCTTTGGACAATTTTTAACTGAGACATTATATATATACATATACATTGGCAATAATACATTAAAAATCATATATTATCCAAATGATTACAAAACTTCAATATTAATTACAGCGTAAAAAACAACCATTATAAATAACCTTATTAGCATAAAATTACATAGCACGTGAGAGTGTATCAGCACAAATGTTATCAACCCCTTTGACATGGATTATCTTCAAATCACACTCTTGTAATGATAAACTCCAATTTAACAGTCTTCTGTTTTCCTTTCATTTGGTTTAAAAATGTCAACAGGTTATGATCAGTGTAAATGACAATAGGTTGTTGTGATGCAGATACATACACATTGAAATGTTCTAAAGCTAACACTAGAGCCAATATCTCTTTTTCTACAGTAGAATAATTTTTTTGGTGACAATTAAACTTTTTGAAAAATAACAAACAGGGTGTTCAATACCTTTGTCATATGATTGTAACAGAATAGTACCAGTGCCACAATCACTGGCATCAACAGCTAATGCGAAAGGCTTATCAAAGTCAGGTACCATCAATACAGGGTAAGTGCATTACAAAGATTTGACCTTTTCAAAAGCAGATTGACATGTTTCAGTCCATTTGAATTTTTTATCTTTCTTCAAAAGGTTTGTTAATGGTACAGTGATGTCAGCAAAATTTTTACAAAACTTCCTGTAATAACCAGCCATTCCCAAAAATCACATCAAACTTTTCTTGCTGGTAGGAGATGGATAATTCACAATACAATCATCTTTCACTTGAATCGAGAAACTTGACCATTGCCTACTGCATGACCTAAGTAAACAACTCTGGCTTTACAGTGAGATTGGCTTTCTTAAGCTTCTCAAAAACATCACATAATACACATAAATGTTCTTCCCATGTGTCACTGGAAATCACAATATCTTCAACATAAATTCCAACATCTGACAGATTGTTGAGGCATTTATTCAACATTCGCTGAAAAGTTGCTTGAGCATTTTTCATCCCAAAAGGCATTACACTGTATTGGTATAACCCATCAGAAGTACCAAAAGCAGAGATTTCTTTTGCTCTGTCAGTTAGACGAAGAGCCCAGTATCCCTTTAGTAGGTCACACTTTGTGATATATCTGACTTTTCCAATTTTATCAATACAATCTTCCATTCTTGGAATGGGGTAGGAAGCTATCTTTGTGAAAGCACCTACTTTGCAAAAGTCTGTACAGAATCTAACTGAACCATCAGATTTAGGGACCAGTATTCAAGGTGAAGACCAATCATTTTTACTGGGCTCTATAATGCCATTTTCCAGCATGTAAGATATTTCTTTACGCCTTTTATTGGCCTTGATTGGATTCACACAATAGAAATGTTGTTTCACAAGAGAAGCATCACCTATATCTACATCATGAACAGCGATGTTGATTTGATCAGGAACGTCTGGAAATATACATTCGTATTTAGTCAATAAACTAGCAAGTTGATTTTTCTCTTCAGGAGGCATGTGATCGAGTATTGAATCAAGACTGGCCAGAATGTCAGAATTACTCAGTTTGATGTTGCATTCGTCTCCAATATTTTCAAATTTACGGGTGTCTGAGTCAAAGCAACTATCATCAGTATCAGCAGAACACTCAATGGTTAAAATATTTTCGGATGGATCTCGTATGTGGTAGGGCTTCAACATATTAATATGACACAGCTGGGTAGCCTTTGGATGATCAGGTGTTTTTACAACACATTCCATATCATTAACTTGCCAAACAACATCATAGGGACCATGATACCTAGCTTTAAGTGAATGTCCCATAGTGGGTAACAATACCAAGACCATGTCACCAAGATGGAACTTACACTCTTCAGTCTTATGGTCATAAACATTTTTGATTTTAACTTGGGATGACTTCAAATTTTCTCGAACCAATTCACAAGCACGTAAGAGTCTGGACCAAAACTTGGAAATGTAATCCCATAAGTGCATTTCCTTTGGAACTTCTTCCAACCATTGTTCTTTCAGCAACTTCAAAGGAAAACACACTAAATGGCCAAACACCAACTCAAATGGGCTAAACCCTAACGACTCCTGAACAGCAAATAATAATAAATTAACTCCTTCATCTCAATCCTTCTCGTTATCGAGACAGTAAGTCCGCATCATATTTTTCAAGGTAAAATGGAATTTCTCAAGAGCACCTTGTGATTCTGGATGACACGCACTAGATTTGATCTGTTTAGCACCGAGCTGATATACAACTTGTTGAAACAATCCTAATAATAAAGTTTGATCCTTAATAAGATTGAATTTCTTTGGGCAAGCCAACAAAAGTAAAGAAATTGATCAAAGCCTGAGAAATATTTTGGGGTGAAATGTTTCTCAAAGGGATAGCTTTAGGGAATCGAGTGGATGCACACATAATAATTAACAACTACTGATTCCCCGATCGAGTTTTTTGGTAAAGGCCCAACACAATCAACAATCATATGACTAAAGGGTTCTTCAAATGCGAGGACAGGTTTCAGATGTGCAACAGGAAATTTCTGGTTTGGTTTTCTGACTAATGGACAGGTATGACCAATTTTGCAAAACTGAAAAACGTCTTGCCTAATTTTGGGCCAAAAGAAATATCTCATAATTTTGTAACATGTCTTGTTGATGGCTAAATGACCTCCCATGGGGAGTTCATGGACAACTTTCAACATTTCAGAATGATATGCTTTAGGAACAACGATTTGATAAACAATAGCCCAGTCCTCTGACGCTGACACATCTGGTTGTCTCTATTTCCTCATAAGCACACCATTTTTGAAAAAATAACCATTTGGAACTTTCTCCAGTTCATCTTTTTGGGAGTGCATATTTAAATAGTGAAGAGATGTGCAGATCATTTTCTTGTTCAGTATCAGTTTACTTTTAGTAAATGGAACTTCACTAGGTGAATCAGATCCCTCACGTCCATCATTGTCTCTTACCGAGAAATTATCAGTAGGACAATTACCCTCAAGATCCTCGTCGAATCTAAAAAATGTCTGAGACAAATCTATAACATCATCCTCTAAATTCGTGTCTATCATTTGTTTTTGGCTTAATTTCTTAGCCTGAGCTACAGTCACAGCACACGAGGAAAACACATTGGTATTCTCCTGAATGACAACATCATCCTTAGATGAAACAGTGATTGGCTCACTAACCATTTTAGGTTGGGCAACAACTTTTCCCCCAGCCAAATCATTTCCCCATAATAATGATACACCCTTAATTGGCAGAGTAGGTCTTACTCTAACCACAACCTATCCCACAACTAGTTCTGATGGTAAATAAATGTCATGAAGAGGAACATTAACAAAGCCACCCTCAATCCCCTGAAAAATAACAGACTCACCAGTGGCAGAACTCGAATCCAAAGG
>NW_013665926.1:140719-141795 GCF_000517525.1 Limulus polyphemus
TCGGGAGATTACTAGATATAGTGTAGTCTTGTATATATAAGACTGGCCACGAAGCGACGGGAAAACAGTGTAATGAGTAATTGAACTGCAGTCAGAGAGAATATTGTTAAGCACGTGAGAACTTCGTTGAGAATTATAGCGCGACTGTTGAAATTAAGTGTATTGTAAAGTTGTATTCGGAAAGAATAAACCAGTTTTATTTAAGAAAGGACTTGTGTCGCTAAAGTTTCGTCAGAACGAATTTACTTGACGGAAAATCAACTAACGACTGGAGGCGTAACAATATTGTTGCCACGTTTCTAGAACTATCCTGTTCCTTCGGGAGTGCTCTAGCAGTTGCTAGATTGGGGTGGTCTAGTATATATAAGATGGTCACGGCGTGACGTGACAATGTGTGTGTAGGTAATGAGTAATTGAACTGCAGTCAGAGAGAGACGTATTGTTGAAGTCGAGCTCGTGAGACGTGAATTATAGTTTGTTATAGCGCGACTGTTGAAGTTGAGTGTATCGTAAAGTTGTATTCGGAAAGAATAAACCAGTTTTATTTAAGAAAGGACTTGTGTCGCTAAAGTTTCGTCGGAACGAAGTTACGGAAAATTAATTAACAAACGGAGACGGAACAAATTGGTGTCAGAGAGTGGGACAAAAAAAATGGAAACGAGAAGCGGCAAATCAAACTACAGCATAGCAGACTTGATGGTAGCAATACAAGAACAGCAAAAGAAACAAGAAGAACGAGAAAATAAACAAGAAAAGAAACAAGAAGAGAGACAACAGCAGCTGCAATAAAACCTGCAACAGTGGCAGCTCGAACAACAAAATAAACAAGAAGAGAGATTACAGCAGTTGTTAGAGGAAAAAGAAAAGAAACAAGAAGAACGAGAAAAGAAACAAGAAGAGAGATTACAGCAGTTGTTAGAGGAAAAAGAAAAGAAACAAGAAGAACGAGAAAAGAAACAAGAAGAGAGATTACAGCAGTTGTTAGAGGAAAAAGAAAAGAAACAAGAAGAACGAGAAAAGAAACAAGAAGAGAGATTACAGCAGTTGTTAGAGGAAAAAGAAAAGAAACAAGAAGA
>NW_013665926.1:142590-148939 GCF_000517525.1 Limulus polyphemus
ATATTGAATATTTATCACAGATAAAGGAAGATGTACTGATAGTGGGTGTATAAAAGCTAAGAATGGATGATGTAATTATGAAATGAGAACAAGTATTGAAAAGATGAACAGAGTATATTGAAGATTTATTCCACGACAGTAGTGAAGAAAATCCATCTATTAAGAAGAACATGGATGGATTGTAAAATTTTAAGTGAGAAGTACAAACAGTTATCAACAGAATAAAATCCAATAAAGCTGTAGGACCAGATGAAACTGCAGTAAAACAAATATATTGTTTGGAAGAATTTGATATAGAAAAGTTACAACTGTTATCTATGTGATTTATGAAAGTGATGCAATGATTTATGATGATGTTGTAAACAACCTTGAAGGCTCACTGGCTGATAATTTAGATAGCAGTGTTCCACATGTGTAAAGCTGTGAGCAGCGTCAACAATTCACTGGCTGAAACCTTAGATAAAAATGATGGTCCATATATAAAGATGTAAACAACCTTGAAGGCAGTCACGGACTTAAACTTTTGATAAGTGTTCCACATATGAAGAGATAAAGAATTTTGAAGATAATTTCTTGCTGAAATCTAAACAAAATGTTTCACATGTGATGTAAACAACCTCCACGTTTATCTATTGGTGAATTTTAAAACATAAGTAATCATGTGAAGACGAAAACAATCTTTATGATAATCTCTTGTTGAAATATGAGAAGCAGTTTCCGCAACTGGAGATTTAAATAGTTTTAAAGGTATTCCCTAACAAAAAATTTGGACAGCAGTGTTCCACAAGTGAAAATGTAAAAGCATTGAAGATAATCTGAGACTGAAACTTTTAATTGAGGTTTTCTGTGAAAATATATAATCAGTTTTGAAGATAATCTATGGTTGAAACTTTACATAACAGTTTAAACAACAGATTCATCAGATGGAATAAAAAAAATAATGATGAATAAAAGTAGGACAGCATTTAATACTATAATGTTTTGTGATACATTCCATTTTCAGCAAGAGATATTAAACAAGGTAAAACCTAAGATACAAAGATTTATAGATTGTATAGTTTCAACATTTTATAAAGAGGAATTAAAGTACATAGCAAATTTTAGTGGAATTATATAAGTTATTCAGAAGAAATTTATCTGTAATAAAGTTGTGTTATTATTTAGATTTGGAAGTTCAGTAATAATACTTAAACTATTTTTAATTTAAAAAGTTCATTATTTGATGATCCAAATGAGAAAACTTCAAAATGGGGGTGATTGCTACCTCTACTATCTGCGCAAGTTGCAGATTCTGGAGGATTTCAGTTGTTTTCCAGTTCTATTTGATACTCCTATGTGTTTGCAAGTGTAAATGGCATATTGTTTTGTCAATTTATTTGACATTAATTCAAAACAAGTATATTAATATATGATCTTGGAATACATAAGTGTAGACAATAGGTCTTTGGATCTGAACATATTTTGAATTCTGGAGGGTGATTTAAATATCATTTGTAGTTTTAATTTCTCTTATAATTTGTGACTTTAGTATAAAACATTGTTTACCTAAAAAAGAATGACCAATATTAATGGGTATTTTTGACTATAGTATATGGTTTCCTTAGGGGTTTAATTTTGTTAGAAAGGAATTTGTAGTACTTCTTTAGTGAAGGTGCGAACAACTTCAAAATAAAGTTTTGGCTCAAATATTTGTTAAAATATGTAATAAAATTTTTGGTTTAAAGTCCTAAGCAGTTTTTTAAAATAAAACACATGAGTAAAGTTTTTATGTAGAATCATTTTATTGGCTTTAAGCAGGAGGCGTACAGATGAAAAGTAGTAGTATAAAGAGAGTGAGTCTGATAAGCAGGGACTCACAAAAATAAAACAATCACACAAAGTTTGGTACCTTCACAAACCAAATTAGTAAAGCTCTTCTGAAATGTTTTGGAGAGTTCAAACTACACTCATCAGTTGACCACTGAATTGTAATCCTGCATGTCCTACAGCTACAACACTCCCACAATACATTACATTTTAAAACAAGGCAGTGAGATGAAAGTACATGTGGACCTTAGTATCCTTTTTTTGTTTATGGTGTCATTGATGACATGATATGTATTTATCATAGTCTCAAGGTCTGGAATTTTAACTGTTTTTTTTCAAGAGAAACAAAAGTCTGATTCTAGACAAAAAAAATGCACAGAATAAGCTTTTGTAACAACTGAGATATACACATACACAACAAAACTACTGTGATAAACTAAAAAGCCTGACTAGAGATAGGAGTTTTACTGCTTGTGTAATTGGATCTTCAAGTGTGTGTGTGAGCTGAGTGTTTTCTTTTTCCATGATTTACAAAAAAAATTCTTTGAATTACTTCCATTTAATAACTCTTGTCAGGCTGTATTGACAATTAAATGTGCACATAGACAACTGCAATGTCAAAACAATTTCACTAATTATATGGTAATACCTTTAAACATCAGCAATATATGTTAACCTTAAATGCTGTGTTTTGGGTCCAAAAAACTGCAATCACCAGAATGTTTTACTATTCCCCTGGGCAAATGTTTTGGCTCTCAAAACTCTCAACTCATTATCATTTGTTGTTCCTAAAGATAGTTTTTTGGCTCCCAAAATCAAATTTGATGGACAACTTTTTAGGTTCCCTAATTCCCCCAGGCAAACACCTTTTCACTGCTAATAGTTGCTTAATAGTTTACAAAAACATGTTAAATATCCCCACAACACATCTTTATGATTAAAACAATTTCTTATACACCAATCTTGTTTGTATAAATGGTTGTGGAAGAAAAATAATTTATTTGAATTTTCTCATAATCTGAAATTCACATTTTTTTCAAATAAATAAATTGTGGATGTGAGCTTTTCTTCTCCTTACTCAATAAACATGGTTCAACAATAACACCTTCTGCCACTATGCTACAGGAAAAAACATGTCAATATGCTACAAATAAAGTCAATCCTACATTCAGATTATGAATATTATTACATCTGTACAAATACTAGTTGTATAGATGACTGGAGCTTTTTAATATATTTTTTCTTTTAAAATTGTACACTAACACCTAATAAACTTGTTCTTGTAAAACACTTAAACTTCTGTTTGAATCTAAGGAATAAATAAATGCTTTATCATAAATAATTTAAGTGAGTAATTTTAAAACACTTTTCAGCTTACATGCTACAAATCAAGTGCAATGTTTTCAATAAAAACTAGTTATTATGAATTCAGTAAAAATAAAATGATTTGAGATGATGAAAGAACATACTTTATTGCTATGTTTTAAAAGGCTAAAACGCAAGTACCTAAATCAAGTAACATCCTGGAATTTTTATAAATTTCCTAATAAGTGTACATTCCATGGAAAATAAGTTTCCTTCTCATGGATGAGAAGGCACAAGATGTAAACTGGCCAGGCCATATCTCAGCAGCACACACACGCACACACAAATTGTGTTTGTTTTAGGAACACATACAGATCTTTAATTTGAAATTTCAGTCTCGCTTATCCTTATTTCCACGAAAGCAAAACATGAGGAACAAAGTGTAGAGTATAAAAGCAGTTGTGATTGCTCCAAGAGCATACATGAAGAGATTTAATTCAGGATGTCGATAGCGGTTTTTCTGAAGCCAGTCTAGAACTTGATTTTCATCCATGAGATCACCTGAGAAGACAGAAAGAGACATAAGATGTATTCACACACACAAAATAACATTGAAATAAACATGTATTGCACAGTAAGTAGGTCAGAAGCTGATTTTGCATTGCAAATTTAACTTAGAAAAACTAATAAAGAACAAAATGTTAAAGAAAGCATCAATTGTTGTTTCTTAAATAATCACAGGATGTAAAGTATGTCATGATTGCAACAAAACCAACTGTATTGATGTGATGTAATCACAAGATGCAGGGTACACAATGATCTCAACAAATCCAACTGTAGTATTGTATAGGTAGCTTAAAAATAATCACAAGATGCAGGATACACAATGATCGCAACAGAACCAACTATAGTATTGTAAAGGTAGCTTTAAAATAATCACAAGATACAGGGTACACAATGATCACAACAGAACCAGCTGTAGTATTGTAAAGGTAGCTTAAAATTAAACACAGGATGCAGGATACATAGAGATCATAAAAGGATCAACTGCTGTGTTGCAAATGTACAGGGATGAGAATAGAGCAGGCTGAAAAAATCTGGAGGTTAACACCAAGCACAGATGAGTCCATGATCACGTTATTTTTATATGAAATTTTGTGCATTTTAACTTAATATTTAGATACTCATCAGAATTAATATAAATATTAGCATTCCTGATATTGTATTGAGTAAACCCTACATTTGTACACTAATTTTCCACTACAGGACATTTAATTCTTTAAGGACATTAATCTTTCAATTTGATGCATTTCCAGGTAAGAAACTATTAATTTAAAATAAAGTTTCAATAATTCCATATAACATGTGCATTTTCATCACTGACTTTCAGTAACATTTTCATCTTGAAATGAACGCGATAACAAAGGTTGTGCTAAATTTTAATGTGACACCAATCTGTCAAGCAAAACTGTGCCTGGTTTAGAAAGATTATTTGAGACTAGCCAAGCACACTTTAAGATTTCAGTGCTTAATTCCAGGACTTATAAGAAAGGACTTATTTGAAAGAATCTCATTTTCAGCCTCCAACTCAACTATTACACATTTTGCCACATTAGTGCACAGCCAGTAGTGTGTCTTGAAAACCAGGAAACTACCAATCTCTTGGAAATCCTCACCTCTGAAATTTAATGTAAAAATAATCACAGGATGCAAGGTACAAAAAAGATCATAATATGACCAGCTGCAGTGTTGTAAATGTAGCTTAAACGTTAACACAGGAAGTAAGATAAACAAAGATCATAATAGAAAATATGAACATAGAAAGCAGCACAGACTGTTTAAGAAATAATCAGATTTTGTGTTATAAATTGTAAAATTACTGTGAAAAAAAAACAGAAGGAAGGTGAAAAAAAAAGGCATAACAATATGAATTGAGTAGAGAGATTATGAAATGATTTGTTTTTGTTATAAATGCCACACAGAAAACTTACAAGTAGAATAAATGAAAAAATCTACCTCGAAAAATTGAAGGGAACTTGCGACGGAAGTAAACGAGAGCTGGCAAATTAGTAATCCCATATTTTCGGGCATAACGTGGGTCTTTAATCTTAACAAACATGATGTCTAGTTCATCGGTTTCATCATCAATTGTCTCAAGTTCTTCAAGAACTTCATCACACTTGATGCAGTTGCTGTCATCTGGCAAAGTTCACAAAAATCATAGTCAATGACACATCATGATATATATGCTTCAAGGGAAAGACATCAGATAGTGTGTAATAAAGTTAATAAAAAGATACTCAGCTATAATCTTCAAAATGTTAATATATGTTTTTGTTTAAGAGTTGGGGTTTAATTATGTATAACATAGAAGAAGTATTTTTTAAAAACATGTCCAGGAAAGAAAAATTGTTATTTAACAGCAATATTTTGAGCAACTGTTCTTTGTCAAGTTTGATAAGAGAATTTCAAAAACATAAATATAAAGCCTAACATTCAAAACAAGAATGTGATGCTTTAAAATCCTATAGAACGTGCACTGACATTGTGGTCAAGCCCACTGACAAAAGAGGAGCCATCATTATATGGTGTAGAGATTTGTACACAGAAGTTAACAGACCACTAACTGACAATAGCTTCAACAAATCTCTACAAGATTTTATGCATCTCTATCAATAATGGAATAAAGATGTCTTACAAGATCTGATATAAAATAATGAACTTCCTTCATCTGCTATGAATCTCCTCCTGAAGAATCATAAAATACAAAAACTTAATTGTCCTGACAATCCCTTGATTTTAATCTGTAACGGTCTCACTGAAAGAATATCGAGTTAACTTGATACATCCTACAACCTCTAGTCAATAACTACCAGTCAAAGTCATGATACGTTAAAACTCTTAAATACATAATGATAGTTGGTTTGCTAATTCTCAAATATTTTCTTGAAATCAGACCTATCCCTGTACCTGCCACCAACATATTACTAAAAACTTTCAGAGTTGGTGCTAAAACCCAATATTTATGAATTTAAAGGCCAGTAGCCATGGGAAATTAGACCTTCATTTGCTAACCTGTTCATTGGCTGTGTCAAAGAACAAATGTTCAGTAAGTTTACTGTTTTTTTTTTTAACCTCACTTTCATGTCAGATATAGTGATTGCATTTTAGGTTTAGTAACATGCTACAAAGAAACCCTTAATTTATTTCTTATGTCCAGTCTTTTCATACAGCAGTT
>NW_013665926.1:149639-174866 GCF_000517525.1 Limulus polyphemus
CCCAAAATCTGTTCAACGGATTCTCCACAGATTGGGTTATCAGACGAAAGAAGTGGGCAAGTGATATGATCATCAAGCCTCTGGATTTTTGGGAAACCGTATTGTTCTCAGACGAATCAAGATTTGCTCAATTTTCGGACAGTGGAAGGATATGGGTTTGGAAAATGCCTCACCAAGAGTTTTGGCTCAACAGATTGCAGCCAACTGTGAAGCATGGTGGTTTCAGCGTGATGGTTTGGGAAGCTGTTTGGGTTGGTGGGAGATCGAGCTTAGTGGAGTGCATTGGCAACATAAATTTTGCAAAATACATCGAAATATTGGAGGAAGGACTCTTGCCACTTTATTCCTCAGGTTTCGTGGACAAGAACACAACGTCGTTCCAGGAAGATGGAGTACCATGTCACACCTCTAGAAACACTCAAAAGTGGCAGGAAGAAAATGGTATCCAGAAGTTGCCCTAGCCGAGCCAATCTCCTGACATGAACCCCATCGAAAACCTCTGGGCCATACTCGACCGGCAAGTCAAAAAACAACCAAAAAATCCAACTTCGAGAAGCGATCTACTCCAAGTTTTGAAGCAAGAGTGGGCAAAAATCCCACAATCTAAAATTGACGAGATGATTCTCATGATGCCCCAAAGGATCAACGAACTCCACGAAACGAAAGGAAGATCTACTAGATATTAATTAAATTATAAATATATCAATTCATGTGAATATGACTGTGGATATTGTACTAGAATTTTTTATTTTGACTTAGCTTTGCAATATACCATTCATCTTGCTTATTTTTGTCTTGTGTAGACAGGCTTCAGCAGACAAATGTACACTGTTTATATTGTACTTTGCAGTTGTTGAAGACCCCAATTGTTAG
This sequence comes from Limulus polyphemus, assembly GCF_000517525.1. Taxonomy (NCBI): domain Eukaryota; kingdom Metazoa; phylum Arthropoda; class Merostomata; order Xiphosura; family Limulidae; genus Limulus; species Limulus polyphemus. The sequence continues at coordinate 150,513 of NW_013665926.1, forward strand.
ATACATTGCCAGAAAAATAAAGACTTCTATTTTTCTTCATTCATTTGCTTGCTTCTTTACTACAATGTCCCTATTTAATTTATTCTGGTTTTTTTTTTTTGTCATGAATTACAAATACTTGTAGGGCTGTAATGAAGGGTAGCTTTTGACTTTTGAAGATTTGGAACACATTAGTGAACAAAGGTTTGAACTTTTGGTAGTACTAACTTGCATAATTTACTGATAACATCATCATAACTACAATTTTATGTTTGATTGAAAATTTCTTATTTCATAGGAATCCATATAAATAAAATGAAACATATAGTTGAAAATGTGCATTATTGATGCTGTGCGTGATACTCCCATAATTACACAGTAATTACAGTAAGCTTGCATTTAAGGAGTGCCTCATTGCAGTCAGTTAAAAAATTATAGCCAACTTAAGCAAACCAAATCTTTATTACACAGTCACAGTTCTAAGAAGATTGACAGCCACAGTCTTTTTAACATAAAACAGTTGATTAATTAAATACTAATATTATTTGTGTTAGTATATATTTTATGTTTCATACTTATTCTACCATAACACTTCTCTTACGTCATGTACACTAGGCATTCACAGTATGTGTTATCGAAGCAACGCAGCTGCTAAACGTACTCACTGTGCTTCATTAGCATGGTCTGCTCTAAGCAAAGGTCATTATAAAAATCAAAAGATCGAATTTTCCATGTGAGTGACATTTGTAATTACTACTTAATGATGTCAAAGGGTTTTTATTAAAAAACTTCTGACTGTACTTAAATACTATCTGATGAACCTTCAAATGTTTAGTACTATCTTCAAATTCCTGGCTAACAGATGAACCTTTGGACCATGAAACATGGCCCTAGATACGTGTTGAATGTCAGTGTACCTGAATATTAAAGACTAAATTATTAAGCTACATTTTTGTACTGTGATCAGGCTGGCAAGACTTACTGATAACATTCCAGCCCACATCTAGCTGCTGAGGTTGATGCAGAATTCAATAATGATGCACATCTTGAAGTGTCACAGTGTTTTGCAGTTAATAACACTATATTTTTGCATAGGGTTAGACTAACTCTCCAGGAGATCACCATTGAAATGTGACATTCTATAGAGGACATTGATAGTCTTTTGCCACCTCCTTAGACATTTATCAATATTTCATGTATGTATGTAACTTCATGTTTTTTATTGTTCTTCCTTATTTCTGGAGTGAAGTTACATTCAATTCAAGGGGAGGAGTAAAAATGTGTTTGGAATGTATAATAGGGATGATTGTTGATATAGGTAACTTAGAAATAGAAAGTATTGTTTTGATCTAGCAGTGTGATAAGCCTTCATCTAATGCAGTTGTGCTTCCTAACTGTTTTAGAAACTAACTGCAGATTGTCTCTCATGTACTTTAAACCATTTTTAAAGACCTCAGTAGTCAAGTGTTATTGTTGTATGAAAGAAAATTTGTATTTTTTTATTCACTTATGCTTGCTTCTTTTCCTTTGTTGACAATATTCAGTTCATTCTCTTTTTTAACTAACCTAAACTGCTGTGTTTTGTGGATACCGGATACCTACCTGTTGGACGTTAGTGTACCTGAATATCTTGACAAAAAATTAAAGTGAAGACATGATTAGTCAGGAAGTTTATAAAATCAACATGTGTTTTATTACTATTATTATAAACAGTTTTATAAAATTAAAGGTCAGCTTATATCTAGTAGTTATAGTTTGTTTTCTACGATAACATAGCTAGCTGAGTGGCTGGCACATTCACTGATTTTTCTCAAAAGTCAATATAAGGGCTACCTGATACAAAACTGAATATCATATTCTTATTACCAGTGCTCTAAACAAATCTCTGATATGAACATCATATATAATAGCATAGCATATGTTTTGGCTGTTGAAACTGTATCTAGCTGAGAAACTGAGGTCTTTGTAATATTATGCCAACTGTGTAAAAGTTGTACACACTTTCATGTTACAATGATAGTAACTCTTTAAGGACAGTAGGGGTGTCAGATGTAGCCAACACTCTTTCACATTCTCACAGTGAAAATATTAAATGTGCATGAAACTTGATACAAATTAATTAATGTTTAGTTTTATGTGAAAAGTTTGTAAAATTTTATTTAGTATGTGTACAATTTTTTGTAAAGTTGTAAAGTTTTTGAAATTTTTGTCTTACTTTTTACGATTTATTTTTTGTGCATTACAAAGTTTCATTTTATATATCGAACAGTTTTAACTTGTTTGATATTCTTAAATACTTCATTTTGCTGATTGAAGCAGCTGACTTTCTGCTATAAATCATACAAACATGACTAGTCTTACAAAGATCTATATGTGATCAATGACTTTACATTTCATAATGGTGACAATCTTACCATTACCAGGTGTTTGGGATTAATTCATATCTAATAATTAGTTTGTTTTCTATAAATAAGAAGATCTTGTGTTTGTGGCTGTTGATTAAATGCAATAAACTAAATTATATATTCAATAAAAAAAATGATTTATGTTATCTGACTTGTCTGTCATCACACAACTAGCTTATTGTTCTTGCCAAACATAAATATCCTTACTTGATGTCTTGTTGTAGAAGAATATTCCTGTAACTTTCCAAATGACATAATGCAAAAACATTATCAATAATGAAAAATATTCATCTGAATGTTAAGGAAATATTTAAACATTTTCTTTTCAAGTTGGTTCATTATCATTGGCCATATTTAGTCTAACTTCTTACTTATGAATGTATGACTAATATCCACACAGAAATATTGTACAGAGATTGAGCACGTTATACTAAAACAATCTTGGAGCCTCACCATGTCATTACAGTCCATGTCACCACATCTGATTATTTTCTATCCAATGACTGCATTTTGACAATAGCCCTTCAACACAGTTTCCATTTTAAAAGGCTCCATCATAATGCTGTCACATCTGAAGCACACCCCTTCCCCTACATCCTTTCCACTAACCTATCTAGTCTTCTCATGGAGTAGAATGAACATTCAATTATCCAGCTGCTTGAAGTACATGACAGTTGAACAAATATGTTGTGGAAGCAACTTATGTACATGTGACCTGTGTCACTTTTACAGATAGACATCGTTTTTTATTATGTTGCATACTGTTGCCTGTGGATGATTTCTATCACTGAACTTTTTGTTTGTAGATTACCATGTTATAAGACATCACATTTTACTGGGTTATGATTTGTTGTAGGTCTCTTTGCTGCATGGTTCTGATACCCTAAGTTGATCCATATTCCTATTCTCCACTGCCATTAAGTACAAGGGATTTTTCTTCCAAAGAAAATCTAAATCCCCAATCTGAACACATGTTTATGATTTGACAGCATGAATATTTTGAAACAGAAATGGCTGTAGTATACCCTTTACAAAAGTGGAAAATGTTTGGTGCAACCACACTACACACAAAACAGCAATGTCAAAATATAGTTTTGATACATGTTGTTTCCCCATGTCTTTAAATTAGCTGTAGTTGTCACCTGACTTCCTCAATTGCATGTTCAAAATAATTTTAACATAATGTATTCAACCCTCTGTATTCTTGGCTACAGATTAACAAATTACAATATTATTTTTCAGAAAGTTGTTACCTTAAGGCTAAAGTGCTTTCCAAATTAAGAACAATTCAGAGTTCTCCAAAACTCCAAGGGCATTATAATAAATATGAGTTCAACTAATAAATTTACAGATGAACACACAAATGGCATAGATACATAAATGTTAAGCTAATGAAAAAACAATGAAGTCAGCAAAAAAAATATTTAAATAATCTAGGTGTCTGATATTAACAGTTCAGACACCTAGAGAGATGACACAAATAAACATTTCAACATGTGTTGAATAAACTAAATAAGCATTATATAATGCTAAAATACCAATTCTATAAAGTTTTTGAGTTCAAATAGAATTAGAATTATATATCTTACTTAAATTTTTAAAGTTCAATAGGAAGTATGCCCTCAGGGTGACCTGAGTAACCCAATGGATTGGGAAAGGTTGAAATATTCTCATGCTCATCAAACGTTTCCCTACAAGGGTCAAAGCTACATATATCTGTATAACCAAAAAGGACAGACATATTTATTAATCTAAGAGAAGTTTTTCAAATAATCAAATATATGGATCAATTAGCCACAAAAACAAAAATGTCACAATATACTTAAACTAATATCATGATAAATGAAGCTTTTTGTGTATTTAAATATAACAGGGTTGAAATGACTATATTGAAATAAGTAAAATTATGCAGATGAACTAAGTTACTTGTACACTACAATAAGAAGCATGAAAGAGTTAGGCTCAGCTTTGCTTGTTAATGCAATGTAATGTTTTATATGGATCATTCAGAATGTCTTATTCCTTAATGCTATTTTTTAATGACAAGTTTAGAAACAAATACAATGGGTTAGAGAATTTGATTGGCTTAAAATTCTCCTTACAGAAATAAACAGCCACAAAATCATTTTCCTCTAGCAGCTTTTCTAACATTTTCCTGTTAACCTCTTCAATTTCATCCTTGATCTCAAACACATCCTGACTTGTCAACCACTGCAGAATTCTGTCTTCATCTTGAAGGTCACCTTATAAAATATAAATATTAAAATGAAAAATATAATTTGTGTCAAAATAATTGGGAACACCAGGCAAAAACTTGCACCTAAATATTATTCTTTATGATTATGTACAATGCTGCATATAATAGGCAGATATTATCTGTCAAAATTTGAGTGTGTCTAACCAAAGCCTAAGTTCATCAAGTACAAAGTTTGTTCAAAGTTTCTGTCTAATCATGAAAATTTGAAAAATTCCTTACCAAAGCTATTCTAAAGTAAGCATTCAAACATGTTATTTTGAGACAGTATATGCCAAAAAAAACAACAACAAACGTCTAAAGAAACTATGAAATAGTTTGTTTCTAAATCTTTTAAGTTTCCAATTTAGGTTACTTTGTTCTTCTGTACACTAACTTTCCCCAAAAGCCAAAAGTTATTACTCAAATCACTTTATTTACTCCATGTGTACATAAAGATTACATATGCTCTATTCAATCATTAGTAAGTGTTCACTCCAACTGCTGTGATATTATAAAAGGATGGGAACTAAGCTTGTAATAAATTAATAAGAATAATAAAGAAAGAGAAAGAAAATCACATGAGAAATATGACAAGAATAATTATTTCCTTGAGGGATGATAGTTTCTTAGCATATATAACCCTATATTTTGAGACAGGCAGAAAAATTGTAAAAATTGATAAATGACTTGTTTACAAGCAAGACTACCCAGAGATGAACAGACATTAAGGTTGGAACATTTTTTCACTTTTCCTTACAAATTACACTAAATAAATATTAAAAATTGACAAAATATAATTTCAAAAATAATTCTGACTTTAAAATAGTTGAATCAAAGGCTTATAATTTTTATTTAAATTTTGAAATTTGATATGCAGCTATGTGCTAGACTTCTGAACAATGTTCACTGATCATGATAACAACAAAATAAAGGAATTGCAATTTCTATCTTAGATAATTAAAACTGACACGTATGGCCAAATTTAGTAAATCTATATTTTTTGCCTGACCAATTAAAATTGTGTTATCAAAATGGTAACATGGTCAGACATATCCTACTAAGAGAAAATATTTATTAGCAGCCCTGTTATGTATGATGCTAAACTTAGAACTTGCTAAATACTACAGTACCAAGTTAAGTTAGTGCAAAACAGCTACAATATTTTTACATTACAACTGCTGTTGCATCATTATCATTATAATAAGTCAAAAAAAAAAGAGAGATCTTGACAAAGAAAATTACATTTTGTGTAAAAACAGGTACTTAACAATGACACAAAACAGTTAATAAATAATGATAATGTAAAGATTTAAGTATTAAGTATTTTCATAAGACAAATAGCTGAGTAAAGTTTAATAATAATTACATAATATATTGAAATGGTTCTTGAAAACTCTCAAAATACTACAAAAAATGGTATATTTACTAAAATTATCAGATACTACATCCTGTAACACTTTTGATATATATATAGTTACAAAATTATTATGGTGATGTAAGGGCAGTTAACGTTTGAAGTCTGATCTTTAATCATCTATCAGGAGTGTATGAGTAGATTACATTTTGACTTATGTGTTCAGGTCTTAAGTCTCACCACAGTGTGTGAAACATCATCTGCTCTTACAGTTCAGGCAAGTTCAGTCCACAAAAGTTTAAATCCAGCACAACCTACCCTTGCAATAAGCTTCACTAAAACAAAATAATTTTCATTGAATTGGTTTCATGTGTATAGACAAATCAGAACGTTTTTAACAATTGTCTGATATTCTAATACTCTCTTTTATTAAGTTAATAAACAAGATTATTATACCCTACATAATTTAAGGTTTATATTTTGTATCCAATTAATGAATTAATCTACCTTATATTGACTGATAATTATTATATGAAAATTATTCATCAAATATCTGTTCATTATTAATTAATAAAGTCACTTTTTAGATAACAGTATCAGTCAAAATTGTGCAGCAATGACATTCAGTGCTTGCTTCATCATGTGAAAGTGTGCTGATCAAGATACTATGAATCATGAGAATATTCATTCTTAACAGTAACCACATAATGCTTTATGAAAATTGAGGTTGTAAAATCAATGTAAGTATGAAATGTAGATATAATGACTCATTAGAGAATGTATAGTGTGATATAATCACAGTTTTATTACTGAAATAGCTGTCTTATTAAATTTTTAACATAGAAAAAGTTTTCATACCATCATAGAACAAAGGTACTTTTTTCCTGAAGTATGCTAAAGTAGGAATATGAAGTATATTCCACTTGGCTGCTGCTTCTGCATCATTAATCTTAACAAAATCAATGCCAAAGAGATCAGCTTCATCATCAATATTCTCCAGTTCTTGCAGTGCTCGCTGACATTCATCGCAATCATTCTCATCTGGATAAAGCATATGGTACTAAGATAATGAAAACCTTTTTAATGAAAACATAAGATCCTTTAAATTTAAAAAAGGAAAATGAGCAAAACATGGATGACACTTATGTTATACTATACGGAAAATGTTAAACCTGAGATTTTTTCATCTCAACAACAACAACAAGTTGACATTTTCTTACACTGAAAACGTATTTCCAATTGGTACTTACCTCCTGTCACACAAAGCTATCTCGATCCTTGTTTTTTGCAATCAGTGCACCAGTATTTATACCTCATGAGTTTTGTTCCATTTCAGAACATGTACATATCATGTGACTACTCTCCACCAATAGTATTGTGCATCTATTCTGGCTCAGCTACCTCCCTCTGCTATTACCACTCAAATCCTCACTTTCAAGAATTGGCAGGTATTAGCATAAAAACACCGCCAGTGGGGAAGAAGGGTGGAAAGTGTGTGAGAGGAGGTGAGTACTATTGGACATACATTTTCAGTGTAACAAAATGTTAACTTCCAAAACGGTCTCACCTCGACTCACACAAAGCTAGAATTCCATACTGCAAAGGTGAAGGGGCCATTAAGGCCAATATCAGACCAATTGGAAAGTGACCACTCAAAATTAAGTTATTTTGTCTAGTGTGGTCCACCTGGGCAAAAAGCATCAAGGGGAAATGCAAGTAGCATGTTTGTTGTTATCAAAGGATTAAGGTATTTCATCTAGTGAGGTCCACCTGGGCAAAAACATTCAGAGAAAACTCCAAAAGGGTTATTTGTTTTTATAAATTGATGAAGTGATCAAGACTAGTGCAGTCTACCTGAGCAAAAACATCCAGGGGGAATTCAAGTAGGATTTTATTTGTATTTATCAATAGACAAAGTGATATTGACTAGTGCAACTCACTTGGGCAAAAACATCCAGGGGAAATGTAGATAAAAGAGGATGAAGTTATTTTGTCTAGTGCAGTCCATCTAGGCAAAAAACATCCAGGGGTAATGCACCATTAATAGATTAAGTTATTGTGCCTAATACAGTCAACCAAGGCAAAAGAATCTGGAGGAAATACATTAAAATTGAGTAAATCAATTTGTCCAGTGTAGTCCACATCCATGGCAAACAAATTATAAATTGATTAAGTTATTTTGTCTAGTGTGGTCCGTCCAGGCAAAAACATCTAGGGGAAATGCATTATCAATTGATGAAGTTACTTTGTCTAGAAGTAGTTTAACAGCTTCACCAGCTTTTCACTGAGGGGATATACATGAGTATTGTAAAATAAATATCGGAACTTACTCAGGAGGAAGCCTCCATAGTCCACCTTCCCAGTGATTGGTAAGGACTCCAGTGCTCCACTAGAAGAAAAAAAGGGGGGGGGGATGTGGTGCGGAGTTCGGGGGAACATCACACCAGACACTGTGCAATGGGTACCTGCAATTCCCTATTTTGAAAAGCAGACCAACCCCGATTTATGCAATCAAAGGGTTGGCAGGGATAGGCAGAAACCCCCTTCTGCTTTACCATGAGTGATGGTCTGTCATAGGTTGAAATTGATTGATATCTAGTACATTTCTACATATACCACTGGATAAGCAGCCAGTGGACTTACAAAACCACCCCATCTCTACAGTGAGCATTATATAGTTACTCTAAACTAGTGTGGGTTTAAGGCAAAATATACCTGACCAGGCAACACCTGCTACAAGGTGGGATTCGTAATGTAGATGTTATGACTGGTGAAGCTGAAAAGAAAACATAAAAGAATGGAAGTGATTAGAATTACCTCAGTTAAAGGCAAACTGACGTGTGTAGAATGACCATAAGAAGTTGATGATATCTAGTACAGGAAGATACAGCCAGGTGATGAAGATAATGAATGACAAAGGTATCAAAAGCAGTCCACATTCCAGCCTGAACTATCTCTTACAAAGGGCATCAAAGTGGTGCAACCAAGGACATAGTGATGTGACGAATCTGATGAGAAGAATGTTGTGGAGATGGTGACCTTCCTTGGATAAATCCAAATATTCCAGCCGAAGGAGTAAATGAACCCAACCAATAAGCATGACAGGAGACAGAGCATGGGAAATGGAGGGTTCCAGGGAATAAAAGGTCGGGAACTTGAACCCCAAAAAGAAGTAGTACATATCACATATCTCCTTAAGGAGTAAACCAGACAAGGAAGCCAATTGGGATCAGAATGGAAATGAAAGGTGAGAAAACAGGTGGGAAAGCCAAACCACTTAAACTGGCAGCGTAGGTCCAAGGAAGGAAGGAGCGGTTGGGATAGAGGATGACATAGGAGAAATGCTAGAGGATATGGGTAACATTAAAGGCATAAATATCTGAATGAAGATGACCACAAGCAAAGAGGAGGAGGAAATAGGTCCCAAGGGAGAAAAGGTAGATGGAACAGGAAGACAAAGGCATAAAGTACAACACTTAGAACCCAATAGGCAATTCAAAGGAATGGAAAAGGAGGGAAAGGACAGTGGAAGACAAAACCAGATGAAAACTGGAGAAATGGAAGGAGGTCAATAAGGCTGCCTGAGAGCTAGACATGGTTGAAGTGGACAAGTCTCCATCAAACAGTCGGATGAATAATAGGGAAAGATGAGGGATGGAAGGGTGGGAAGGACATAATCCACAGCGAAAATACCAAAGTTGGAAGGTATACTATTGTCTGTGGTAAATAGATATGGAAGAAGGTCTAATGAATCAGGAAAGGAAATATGCAACATGTGAAGTCAGTACCTGGACTGAGACAATGGATCAGACAAAGGCCATGCATGAAAACAGAGAGTGGTGACATTTGTCTAATGAGGGACCACTCCTTGAGGAGAATCATGTCAGGAGAAGATAATCAATCCACTACCAGAGTCAGAAAGCCAGGAAAAAGGCAAATGAAGAGCACAATGTGATGATTGTGGGCCCAGAAAGTTTATCCAGGATCTGAAAGCACAGAGACCTGGTATTGGTACCCCCTGGCTGAATTATATAAGTAACCACTGTAGAGATGTCGGAATGTACCATAACCACCAAAGCTTGAGGAATGTGATATGGAGAGAAAACTCCCTGATTATCCAGAGACCAGAAGTTTCTTGGGAGTAGAAGTAAGAACCCCAATCCACTAAAGATGAGTATGTGAACAGATGTAAATCCGGATGAGGTGGAGTAAGCAGCACTCTCTCCATGGTCCGGACTCTGTCTAACCACCAAGCCAGGGATTTGAGAAGTTCCACTGATCAAGGAGTGTCCACTGAATGGAACTTATACGAGTCTGACTCACGGGAATGAGAACCAGAGGTCAAACATCTTGAACTATAATATTGTGAACTGCTCATTCCCAACCTGAAGATGAAGAGAAGAAGGCTGTGCCTGACTGAGGAGTGTGGTTGCTGGACTATAAACATGAAAAAGCAAGCAGGAGCAGTCATCCCTAGAAGGAAGAGTGCAAAGACTCAGTGAGTGAAAATGTCAAGCAAAACACTTAAAGAGCCGAAGTTAGGCTGAAAAGTGGGGGGCCCTGAACTGGTAAACTTGACTTAGAACAATAAATTAATATCAACGAAGTGGGCACTGCAGGAAAGAACATGAATTGTAGATTACGAGGAGAAAATGGTTTCTAGGATAATGAACATAAGAAAAGGAGCCAAAGCCCAGCTCTGTCCTATGAACAGGAAAGAAACGAACACATCAGTGATGTAACAAAGCAAAAATTTCAAGTCCCACACTGACAAAAAATGAGTATGATAAAGCATATAGTTAACACTTGCAAAAAAAATATTCAGATAGAACAATGAATTAGATATTACCAGTAGTAATGATATGTAACGTACAAATTACTGAAAATGTACCCAGTTAACAAAGGACTGATAAATGTCAAATAGAAAACACATTAATGATCAATATCTAAGTTGCCAGTCATTGAAAATAACCTAGATGACAAAGGACATATAATTGAATACTACCTGATGAAAATTAGGCTAAGGCACATAGTTAATAATGATGAAAAAAAAATTATCAAAATAGAATAATGAATTATATGGTACTAGTAGTAATGATATGTAACTTACACACAATCTAAACATACCTAGGTGAAGTTCTTATTAATAAAGAACTAACAAAACCATGAATTTTGCCAAGTCTATGAAGTACATATTAATGAACATGCAAAATGATCAAATTTACCAAAAATATAAAGTAATAATCAACATCTAACTTACAACTTATCTAAAGTAACTTAGATGACAAACGACACATAAATATCTAACTTACCAAAGTCCAAGTACCAATGACATGAAATACATAATTTTCCCGTGCAAAGACACACAAAGGGCATCTGAACCACCTCTATCACAGGTATATCAACCATGTGTGAAAGGTACACGTTGAAAAACTTACCACAAGTCTCCTGGGAAAAAGAAGAATTCTTCACCAAAGTGAATGATGTGGTGGCAGAGCAATTGATGGAAGGTGCCAGAAAAAAAAAAGAGTCTGAAGTGTCTACTAATTGATTATATTCAGAAACATTGTCACATAAAAGGAAAAGAAATTGCTGGCCAAATATATGAATCAAGCTCCCTGTGAATTAAGGCCTGCACCTCCACAGCAGATAAAATCGAACCCAATTCCTGGGAAGTTATTTCTTATATCAGACACACAGTCATGCTACATTTTCTTGTAATTCAGTTACAAGAAATAAATGCAAAAAAAAAATTTGTTGAAAAAAAATATTGAAATGGCAAAAAAGCACGTTCTTAAATGGTAGCCACATGTGAAAAAAACTCATGTCTAAACAATACCATACCAATCGAGAAAGCGAGGACTGTGTGGGAATAGCAGAGAGAGATAGCTGTGCCAATATAGATGGTGCAATACTATTGGTGGAGAGTAATCACATATGTACATATTTTGAAATGGTGTGAACCTTATGAGGTATAAAGACTGGTGCACTGATTGTAGAAATGTTTTCAGCAATGCTTAGAGGGCATACAAGGATCGAGATAGCTTTGTATGAGAGGAGGTACGACCATTTTGGAAAAAAAATGCAATAACAATAAAGATGTTCTTCAAATAGAAGTGAAAGGAAAATAATATTAACCCAAGTCTAAAACAACCAAAAAAGTGTTATAAATTCAATTGATTAAAAACACAGTCTTATAAAGGTAAAAATAGACAAATAGCAAGGTTGTTGACAGTAATACTGAAATGATATAAGTTTGAATATATATATATATACTTTATATAACTTACAGAAAAACACAGCCAAGAATGGAGAGTCTTCTATGAGTTTGTCTAACATTCTAGCATTAACAGCTTCAATCTCATCAACCAATTCTCTGTTTTCATCATCAGTAAGCCATTCTAAAACCATTTCTTCATTCTTCATGTCACCTGCAAAAAGTTCAGTTTTTTTTAAGTAATATAAGAGAATGTAAAAAAAAATCATTACTGCTGACCAAAACAAACTGAAAAGTTCAATCTAATTCAAGTTTTTATTTCTTCAAAAAACAAGTATCAAGAGATGTAAACAAAAATAATATTCTTAAACAACAGAATAATAACTGATTTTTAAGTTAAATATTTCAATTACACAAGCCTGCAATGGTTTTATTGTCTTGAAATTTTTACATGTTCTACAGTAATTCCTGTATGCTGAATCCGAAAATGATATCCATTTTTCTCCATCACGTACAAATTTTGCACAAAACATTATAACTCAATACATAAAAGAAAGACCAAAAAATGTAGTTTTGAAACTAAAAGATGTAGATTTCACAAAAAAAATCAGGATGAATGAAGATGCATGTTTGTTTGACATCAATGTTCTTCCCTTTTTTCAGTTTGTTTGTATTTTCGTTAACAAACATAACAATAAAACATTTTCATTGTGGTAAACGAAATAATAATTTGATCTAAGTAAAAAAATTTTTTATCCCGATTTGTAAAAAAATCCTTATGTGATAAAAAGAGGAATATTATTTTCAAAATCTGCATAGCTGAATTATGGAAAATCTGTTATTAAAACCAAAACAACTTTAATGAAGTTTAAATTCACAGGTCTGTGTTATTACCACTTGTGTAACTTAACTATCTAGTGTATTTTCTTAAAATAACAGTTATTTCATGATAATGTAAATAATCCATTAGACACAAGTAAATTTTCATGTATGAAGTTTTGATTTCTGAAATTGTTAATAAGCTTTAAATACAGAGGGTAACAGAGGCTTTCAATCCTGAATCAGAACTTAAAAAAGGTGAATAATCAAGAAATTAATGTAGTTATCACATAATGAAATCAATAAGCACAAACTAGCTTTCATGCTGCATGATGGTTACTTACTGTTAAAATGTTTTGCAATAACTTACAAAGACTTCAGTGCTCAAATATTTTAGATACAAGTTGCTTGATAAACAGAAAAAACAGAATGATTGAGAAAGTAATGTAGTTTTAACTTAAGTAAATCAAAATGCATAACTTAACTTTTATGTTGCATGTCATGACTGTTACTTTTTAAAAATTACTTGTGATAATTTATAAAAACTTCAATGATGAAATATTTTAAATGTATGCTGTTTGATTTGTCCATTTCAAAAAGTGAGTTGAAAATATTAAAAGAAGCTGGTGTTAAAACAAAAAAGTGATAAACATTAGTAGTTGAAATTTATTACATCATATCAATTATAACAAATTGTCCACCTTCAAATTATAATTGCTGTGGTCCTATTATTATAAAAACCATGACTGTTCCTTCTAAAGTCATCAATTCATATCAAAAATGTATTTTGCCTTGCTGCAAACAGTAAGCTTTGAAGTTCCTGTATTGTAAAAGTAATATTTTATATTTTACATGTATGGATAATACTCAAGACATATATTTTTATCAGAAAATTGTGTAGTGAATAAACAAAGGCTATACTGTTTGATTTTTCATTTCAACATAAAAAAGCTATAAAATACTATGACTTGGTGGATAACTCTTTCTTTCTTGGTACATATTCTATGGGATACACAAAACTTGCTTTTAGGGATCCAAAGAAGAAAGAGTAAAATATTTACTCTTATCATATGCTGCTTAATTACAAAATATATAAGTTTTGAATAACAAAGGTATTATATTTTATTATGAAATGCAAAATGTTACTTTTAATATTAATATGCTTTAGTTTACAAAAGTAACATAGTATTGCCATGAAATATCCAATGTAATATATTTTACATGACTTAATAATACAAATGATATTCCTAATATTAACTTACATTAGTATGAATAAACAAATAGCCTATTTTTATTTTTTAAACAAATAGAGTATAGTGACATCAATAGCATATAAATTACCTCATATGCAAATTCAATTCCTGAAGGTATGATATCAAATTACCTGACAAAAATATGAAATCATATAACCTATATGTTTTCAAAAGTTGGACATTTCTTCATCAGAACAAATCAGACAAGTTCCAGTTTGTTCCTGATGAAGAAAAACCTACTTTTTAAAAGTGCTTGGGTTATAGTTTTTTTGTATTTGTGGATTGAATTGATGTTTTTGAGTCCATGAGTTTTATAAAATCATGAATATTAAATTACCTAATATTGTTAAAATAAACTTTCCAAAGGAAATCTTTCAAATGATAAAAATAAATTTATGTTTCTTATAAAAGAACAAAGCTTACCATCAAATACAAGAGGATTTCCATTCCTGAAGTAAACAAGAGCAGGATAAGTTTTAATCCCATATCGTTTTGCAAGCCCTGTATCACAAATTTTTACCATCTGAATACCAAAGAGATCAGTGTCATCATCAATGTTTTCTAGTTCTTCAAGAGCTTGATCACATGCCCTGCAGTGTTGCTTGTCTAGAAAAGGAATAAACAGACTAAAAAGCCAAATAGAAAGGAATATATTTTTCTTGTGGCTTCTGTTGTTTCTGAAAACATATTTGAGTTCGTAAGTCCACACATCATGACAAGACACTTACTCCATATTTCCAGCTAGCTCAAAAACCTAAACTTTTGCAGAGACTAGTATTGATACTCACCTAAAGCAATTAAATTCCTAACTATTACTATTAATATTATTTATACCAATTACACATAAAACTAGCCTATTTTGCAAAAAGTTACACTTCATAGTATTACTGACTATATCATCAAAGACAAGAAAAAAACAACTTACAACAACAGTGTAAAATAAAACAATCCTCACTGGTACAAACCTATGATTCACAAACCAGAAGGTATATCTGCTTTAAATGTTGCTGTTGACAATAAGAAAACATAACATCAGAAGAGTCTATGCATATCCAAAGGGAACATTCTGCCCCAAAAAAGACAAGGATTTTCACAATTAACTTAATTACCTTAGTAAAGACCTTTAATTAAAGAAGGTTCTTAAACTTTTTGTTTAAATATCCTAAAAAGAGGTTGGTTAAATTCTTCATGAACAGACTGTTAAGTATTTTTTACATTCCTATTAGTAGGCACGTTACAGTTGGATTTATAAAGTAAATATTTTCCCATAGAATAAAACTTTTATGTAGGAGTATAAATTAAAAAGACATGGCAAGTATAGACGAGAAAAGCTATTTAAATTGCAAAACAGAACACAGAAAAAAAAAGAAAGTGATTTTAAGACCAAAGACAAAAGTTAGAAAATGTCGAAAACTAGATAAAAAATTACAGGCATGAAAGGGAAAAAAAGTAGACTTACAGAAAAAAACAGCAAGATACTGTTTTTCCTCAATCAAGTTCTCTAACATGTCTCTATTGACAGTTTCAATAGTGTCTTCAGCCTTTTGGAGAATGAGCCACTGTAAAACCTCCTCTTCTGCAGTTAAATCTCCTAATATCAAGAGAAAAATTAGTCGCTATGAAATGATAAGAGCTAAATGCAAAGCCTTGAAAAGCATGGAATGTGAAATTCTATGTTAAACTACTCCTTGGAGAATATACAATAAAAATCATAACTTCCATTCAGAGAAAAACTAAAAATCAATCTGGCCATTAGTATAGCTAATTTACTTATAAAGACAAGAATAATTTTTTCCTCACTTGTGTACGCTGTTAATGATAATTTTTGGCCATAAACTCATTATATCTGTTATCTGTTGTATAACCATGGTAGGGAATTTTTTGAGATGGTATGCACTGGTACACCAGTGTATTGGCACCATTTTTCATATTGCAAAATGGAGGGAATGGTAACAAAATTTGAAAAGAGTAACGTAAATGAAGGTATGAATTTTCCCCTTTAAACAAATCTTTTGTTCACAAGAAGTTCGAAGAGACACCATACTAGAAGTGTTACAAATGACATAGTTTAAAGGAGTGTGAAAACATACTGTTTATTTGATTGTATCAGTGCAGCATGAGGTGTGAAGCATCAGGTAGGATTAGCATGCCATTAATAGAGAACATCAATGGTCACCTGGTTTTAACACCTACAAGATGTGGCGGCTATCAGTCGATGTATGGTAGTGGCCTTACTTTGACTGACAGGTTTTAATTGGGCAGCAGCAGGTGAGAGACAGCCTGGGTGGATGCAATACTGAGTTAAAAGAGACTGCTTGGGATTGGGAAACAGGTGACCACAAGCCGAGTTGACTGGTATGCAGGTCTGGACTGTACATTTGTTCAAATAAAATAAGTCACAAAGTCGCACAATCATCTTCTGAGCCAAGATAAAAAGACACGAGTCTTGAGAATAAGTCGTTTTGGTCTGACATGGTCAGTTGAGAGTGTGATGCCAATTTGAGCGGGTGTGCATTTCTCTTCTACTGTGATTTGATTTTATTGTGTCCAGGAGTGTATATAATTTTTTTGCGTCTTGAGAAAACGCCTTAACGTAAAAGTTAAATGAATTACAAGTTTCTTTTCATCTTCTGTAAATAAAAAAGCTAGAATAAGTGAGTAAGTGACCCAATAACTGGAATGAATGGCATCAGTGACAGTTTTTGTTCCTGGTCCATCAGGTGTCCACAAGCTATCTGACAATGACTGGCCTAGCTGCTGGACTGCTGATCAAAAAAATAATTTTTGCAGGAAGTACAATTGACTTAATACTCGAAATATGAAACTTGGTTGTACACCTTACCATAAAATTGGAACATTTGGAGTAGAAATGAAGACAGGAATGAAAGTTTCTAAAGAATGGGTCAACAATGAAATAGCTTATTTTGTTGAAAGTCGACAGCAACAGCTCCTGTCTTTGAGGAAAAAACTTTTTGATCACAAGGAAAGCATGGGACATAAAGCTGCAGTAAAACTGTTGGTGAAGCTGAGAAAGAGACCATTGAAAATGTGTGTTTGAAAGCATTATCTTGCAAAAAAGCGATTATCACAAGAATTTTTCGCATAGCATATAAGGTAGCAAAAAATACAAAAAAACAATCATTTCATAATTATGAATCTGAAATAGATTTACAAGGACTAGATGGAACTGACATGGGCCGTATCCTTCAGTCAATGAACGCATATATTAACACCGTGAATCACATTAATGATGAAATGAAAAAAATACTAATTAATATAGTTACTACACAGAAAAGTAGAATTTCCTTGATAATCAACAAGTCAACTTCTTTGAATAAAAAAATCTACCTTAATAGTGTACGTTTCAATCTGTATCTTGGATAATAAAATGAACTCATTGGTAAATTTATTTTTTGGACTTGAATGAACTTGAAAATGTTACTACAAAAGGAATTCACCATCACATGCCACACAAAGTAAATAACTTTTCAGGTAATCTTCATTTATTCCATAAGACTGAAGACAATTGAGTAAAGAATCAAAACAGCTGTGATGTTGGGGAGTAAAAGTGGAGTTAAGAAACTGATGAAAGACAAATTTCCTTCTGTAATTGGTGGCACTGCTAATTACAGAATAGAACTGTCGGTTGGTGACTGTGTAAAATCAGTCTCAGGGATCAACAGTTTTATTGATAAACTTTATGTCTTGTATAACAAGTCGCCTGAAAATAGCAGAGAACTAAAAGGATGCATGAACTTGCTGGAGATTGAACTTTTTAGAGCAACATTTTGAAGAAGCAAAGCATGATCTAGAAAAAGACAAAAAATATGACGGCTTATAGAAAAAAATTTACAAACACAGAATTTCTATTAGATCTAGGATTGATTTGTGATGCTCTCCAAGAATTATAGAAATTGAGTTTGGACTTACAAGAGCATGATATGGACTTGTACAAGGTGAATCAATAGATTAAAGCTCTAGTACACATTTTTGAAGATAGACGAATGATTCCAGGCCCATATTAAAAAAATGCCAATGAAGCTGCCAAAAATCTTCATTTCTGGAGAGTTTCACTTCACAACAAATATTGCAAAAAGGAACCTTGAAAATGCCAAGTATGACTATCTTCCCCCATACTGTGCCACCTATACTAGCACAGATAGCTCTCTCTACCATTGCAGCACAACCCTCATTTTCGAGAATTGGCATATTTCAGCCAGAAGTGCTGGCAAATCAGTGGAAAGGAAGGGCGGGAAGTGGGTGAGAAGAAATAAGTTCCTGTCAGAAATATATTTTCAGCATTAGAAAATGTTACTTTCTGAAACAGTGTTATCTCCTCTCACCCAAAGCTAGAATCCAACATTGCAAAGGTGGAGGGGCCAGTAAATGTGAAAAAAACAATCAAACAAGCAGAGAAAAATCACCTGTAAAGAACAGGTGTGTCACAATTAAAATAGGGGGCACACTTGTGGGATATAGCACTATTTCTGGAACAAGTATTCTTTTTTGCCCAGTAAAGAAGAAAAGAAGACATATAGGGTGGAACTGAGAAGAAAACATGGCTAGGGCTAAAGGACTATAAAAGTATATGAATAGACCAAGTGAGGTCCACCTGGGCAGAAAATATCCAGGAGAAGTGCCTTGGTATACAAAGAATTATGCCAAATGGAGTCTAAGGGCAAAAACAACAATACAAGCACCTTGCATAAGCTTATAAGATCAACAAGTGCAGTATGCTGGGCAAAATACATCCAGTGGAAGCTCCTTGCATAATATTGATCATGTTATATTGTGATTGTAACAAAATGAGAGATCAACAAGTGTGGTTCACCCAGGTAAAAAAACATCCATGGAAGTGCCGATTGATAAGTGGTAGCATGACAAGTGTGGTCCATCCAAGCAGAAAACATCCAGTGGAAGCACCTTGCATAAGAATGTGGGTTATATATCATATATGAAAAGTATTGAGAGAATAACAAGTGCAGTCCACCCAAGCAGAAAAATCCAGGGGAAGTGCAGGGCAGTCACCCAGGCAAAAAACATCCAGGGGAAGTGCCTTGTGTTAGTATTGAGTATGGCAAGTGTGGTCCATCTGGGCAGAAAACGTTTAGTGGAAGTGCCTTGCAAAAAAAAATATAATAGTGTGAACAAAATGTGATCAGCCCAGGCAAGAACATCTGGGAGAAGTGCCTTGTGGTTATTGAGTATAGCAAGTGCAGTCCATCTGGGCAGAAAACATCCAGTGGAAGAATCTTGCATTAATAATGTATGTCATGATCAACAAGTGTGGTCAACCCGGGCAAAATAAAACATCTGAGCTAAGTGCCTCAGATTGAGAATATTATGATAGTGCATAATGTGAAGCATAATGACGATAGCTCTTTTTTCATAGAGTGGGTACATATGACTAGGAAGTTTTAATTACTGTACAAATCCCACTTGTGAGGAAACCCCCATGGTCCACCACATCAGCAACTGGGAAATGGAAAGGAAAGGACCCCCTTGCTCTACTAGGAGACAGAGGAGGGGAATATGCATTGCATACCCTATTTTGAATAACAGAAAGATCCTGATTGTAAGAATCATGGGTCAGTAGGGATGGGCAAAATCCCTATCTGCTTACTCATGAAGTCCATGAGTGATGGTCGACATTATATAAAAATATATTTATTGATTAGAAAAAAGTGATATATAGATAGAGATAAATCACTGGAGCATTAAAAAGATATGCAGAGTTAGTGCTAAGATAAAAACCCCAGTGTCCCTGACCAGGTAACACTTGCCACTAGGTGGAATCCTGAAATACAATGTAAAGCAACTTCAAAAGACAAATGCAAAAAAAAAAAGATATAATATGTCTTATCTAAATCAAAGGTAAAGAGACAGGTGGAGAATCACCACAGGCAGAAGACGATACTTAAGCGAGAAAGACACAGTTAGGTCATGGAAATAATGTGTGAGGAAAGTAGTAGGAGTTGTCCACATACAAAAAAAGACAAAAGCAATGGAAAAGGAGGGAAATAATAGGGGACAACAAGGATTTATGAAAACAGGAGAAATGGAAGGTGTTGGACAGGACAGCCTGATAACTAGAAACAGTGGACATGGACAAATCCTGATCAAATAACCAGGTAAAGAACTGGGACAGATGAGGAATAGAAGGATGGAAGTCATGGTGAATTGGCTACTGTCTCAAGGTAGACCAATGTCTCTGATACACAGACAAAGTTGAAGGTCGATTGGTATGGGTAAGCAAAGATGCTATATGAGAGGTGAGTCCCTGAGTGGAGGCAATGGACTGGACAAAAGCCATGTATGGAGTTTGGTGAAGTTGGGATGAAACATGTCAGTTGAGGTTGTAGGAGAAGCAACCTGGATTGAGGTAAGGGCAAGGGCTGTTACTCGAGTAAGTCCAGAGCAGAGGAAACCATGACTGAGCAGGCAAATACAAAGCAACGAGCATTACACAGAAAGGAGTGGTCTGGATGAGGGAACTACTCTGAAAATGAGTCTGATTGGAGGGTAAGCATACAGTTGAAGTCCCTTCCAATCCTGACTGAATGCATCCACCCACAGAGCTGAGGGGTGTAGTACAGGAGATCAAATGAAGGAAGTTTGGCATTCCAGTGAGTGGCAAATGCATCTATATGTGATGTTTCTTGGCAAAAACACACCCACTGAAAAACTTGAGGATGAAGGGACCACTCTGTAAGAAGAACTTGGTTGGTATAGGACAGGCAGCCTGCAACCAGATTCATAATCCCAGGAACACGACACACCAAGATCATGGGCCCAGTACAGAACTTGGACTTGGTTACCTGTTGTTTGGTGATGATAGTGGAACCATAACTCCTCCCCCTCAAGAATGGGAGGAAATGATTGAGAGCCCAATGAACCACCAAAAAGTCCAGAAGGTTGGTATAGAAAGTAGTTTCTTCAATGGACCACTGGAGAAGGCTGGGCACAACTGCAATGAGAATTGAAGAGAACCCCCAAATGAATAAGGTATTGTATGAGGGTTAGGAAAGACTTCTCCAACTTGATGAGAAACCCACACCTGAACAGACTCCCAATGAAGGAAACGGTTGTGAGTGACAGACTGAGCCTAAAAAGAGGAGAATAGTAGCCAGTCCTCAATGTAATGATGAATTCGAGGACCCAATGAGTGAATATTACGTGCAAAAGAATGGATAATATGACAGAACAGATAAGGAGTCAAATTTGGTCATCCAAAGACTTGAGAAAAACCCACCAAAGGGAGAGGTAGGACTGCATGGTGAATCTGGGTGTTTCCAGAAAGGTATTCAGCCAGGACAGATCAATGATGAGTCTCCAATATCCCGTATATTGGGGAACAACAAACAGATGGGAGTAAAATCCTGAAAAATTGACAAAACCAGTTCAATAGCTCCTTTGTGAAAAAGGTCTCGAACCGAATCTGCTATATGATTGGATAAGGCATGATCCTGAGAAGGAGGAAAGGAAAATTGGACAGACGATAGGGGGGAGGGGACTGGAACTGAAGGCAAAGATCCTCTGAAAGAACCCATAAAACCCATGAATTTAGAGTACAGAGTTTCCATACAGTGGAAAACCATTGTAACCTGGCAATCACCTGCCCTTGAAAAGGCATCCCATCACCAATAATGCTGACCCTTGTAGGAATGGGAAAAATGAGTGTAATGAAGGGTATGCCTCGAGTAGGATAAGGGACAATAAGAGGAAGAAGGGGCATGGAGAACCCTAACAGGTGAAGATTGGGTAGCAACAACAGGACAAGACAAAGGAGAGGCCAGGGAGAACAAAGAGGAATGTAGCCTCTCCACATTGACCATGGACTCCAAAGACTGTTTCATGAAGAAACAGGGCTTGAGGAAGATTCTTCTAAGAAGAAAGGGTGAGACATACTCCTTCAAGTAATGCATCATGGCCCAGCAAATCCCAATAACATAAGATCATGGTTAGATGATGAGGAACCCACTTTGAGACTAATAATGGCTGGAGATGGCTTGATTGGTTAATGAAGAAAAACTTTAATATAAGTTTAACATAACAGCAAATGTACAACATTTCGACAAGGTTTTAAATAACTTTTTTAAAGAATTCTCGAACTAGACTATTAATATAGTCAACCCATCCCATAAACTGAAAAGTAACCTCACAAGTAAGGAGATCAGATCCATTTTTAATCTGAAAAAAGACACTAACATTAAATTCTAAAAGCTGATAAAGGCAACACCACTGTAATCATGAACAACTCAGAATACATCGACAAAATGAACAACATCCTTTTCGATAAAAAGAAATTCAAAGCCATCCCAAACAACCCAACAAACACACATGAAAAACAACTAAACATAACATTATTACAAATGAAAAAAGATAATTTAATTACTGACGATCTTTATTTTTATCTACATAAAACTGATTCACGCACACCACAACTTACCGGTAAATGGGTAATGAAGAAAAACTTCTGATGATGACAAAACCTTGTCGAAATGTTGTACACTTGCTGTTAAACTTATATTAAAATTTTGCTTCATTACCCATTAAAGCTGTCTCCAACCATTATAAGATCATGGTGGTGAGAGACAGCCCTGAAGCCAACAAATGAGCCATGTTAGGCCACAGGAGGGTCCTGCAATCTGTTAGGAATTGATCAGGAGACTGGTGGAAGGCTTGAGATAACAATTGTAATGAGGAAATAACATGTAAAAAGGGTGGTCAAAGTAAGGCAAATCCTAGAAAACTGGGACCGATTAAAATGAATCAATGCATCAGGATTTGAGCTCCAGGAAGGAAAGAGAGGATCCGAATATTGTGAATCCAAATAGGGATTCAAGACACATTGGTGAGCAAATGAATTCTGGTCCAACAGCCAAGGGGGATAGCACATATCCACAACCAACTCTAATTGATCAGCAAAACGTTGAGCATAAGCAAGAATGTTGGGTCAGAGAGGAAAAAATAATAATAAGGACAAGAATCATCACCCAATAAAGAAGAATCAAGGGCTAAAGGCAAAACATGTAAAATTTGACATACCTGATCAATAAATTGTAGGAAAGGCATGGTTGGGAAACTGTCCTGACTGTCAGCATTATATGACTAGCTGTAAAAAGCCAGATCCAAAAAAACAAGAGTCAAATTGTCCTCACCCCGAAGAAAAACTTCCCCAGAAGTGTGTTCATGGGGAAAAGGAGAATGAACAAAAGAACTAACTAAAGCATCCAACTCCCTGCGGATTAAAGCTTAAACCACCTCAACAGACATCATCAATGTGCTATACTGGGGGCTAGTGATATTACCCTTGTCCATATTGGCAGAAACTTCTTCATCCACCAGAGTAATATTCAAATTCATAAATCAACCTTGATTTATAAAATAATGTAAGAAATGGTCGATAACTAAGGTAAATGAAATATTGAAAATATTACATAGCAAGGTACCACATGAACGAGCAGGATTCACATGAAAAACAAAGTAAACACATGTCTAAATACTGTAGTGCTAATTGAGAAAGTGATGATTTTGTTACAATGGTAGAGGGAGCTACCTGTGTTAGTATAGGTGGTGCAGTATGATTGGTAGAGGGTAGTTACATGATCAGTACATGTTGCTGCAGTGACACAAAAATTAAGTATAAATCTTTCAACACAGGCATGGTCGATTTAACTGACCATGTGACCTCTTTGTACTCATTTAAAGTCTTTATAGTTTTAATACTACTAACTTTTAATATTTGGCAGACTTTAAGTAAACATTATAAGTCTTTCACATACAAAAAATCATTTTTTTTAGTGAAGTATTTTTAATAAACTAAAAAAGACTTGTCCATGAATATATTGAGTATTTTTTTACTAGTCTGCATACAAAGTGATTTTCATGTTACAATTAAAAATACTTTTCTTCATCTCAAAAATCTCAAATTGTATTTGATTTACCTCTAAAACCTCCTAAATACATTTCAAATATTTGTTTTCAGTAAAAATTTATAACTTCTCTGTTATTTTCTCTACCATAACTCTATACAAGGTTGGTCAATTTGACTTACCTCTTAACCACCAAAAAAAAATTTAAATAACTCT
>NW_013665926.1:175696-184259 GCF_000517525.1 Limulus polyphemus
ATGATATGCTATAATCTCTATAGTGTGAAGAATTTGTTGTACATACATTTAACTTGTTCTGAATATAATATTATTTTGAAAACAAGTGTGTGTGCTGCTCATTTATTGTTGAATTTATCATTAACAAGTCACAGACACCTACTGTAGAAGAATCCTAAGCACAACAACAACATAGTATATATTTATACTATTAAGAAGTATAAGTAAAAGCCTTCTATTTTGACAATTGGCAACCATACAATAACTATAAATTCTTACACAGTCCATCATACAACAGTAATACCACCTGGTTAGCTCCTAGGTGGTTTTATGGAACACCTCATTTTTACAGAGCCTGTTGCAAAGTGTATAAAGTATATTGAATTAGTGGTTGCTGGTGCAGAATTAGTTTGATAAAAGCACACCTGTCTGGGCAACACTCGCCACAGAGTGGAATCATGTGAAAATAAGGTAAGGTACCCTGAAAGGTAGAAATAATAATACTCGCCCCTCTGGATAATCTAGCAGAAATGGTACAGGGGGTATGCAAAAACCTTCAGATGAAGAGACTGCCAGATCATGCAAATAATCTGAGATAAAAGGTCTACATACCAGTCTGCGCATTGACCTCCAGTGGGCAATTCGATTAGGGTGCTAAGGACATAGAAAAGTGAAATCTGATTAGATGTGACTCGCAGAAGATACCTAGCTTTCAAAGAGAGCCCAGAATACAAATGTAGTCTACGATCACTAAATATATTAGTGCAGGCAAGAAAACCTTCAATAACCTCACTGAACATGACCAAAATCTGACTGGTCATAGACAGGTAAAATAGTGATCAGATGAATTGGAAAAAAGGACTGAACTCCATTCCCATCTGATAGTGTATTGGGTAACAACTGGTCTGAGGACGTAGAGAGAATGAGAAAGTGGTCTGTGGACAAACAAAGCAAATCACTCTGACCAATGATGTCCATAGGTGAGAAACCATGAAAAATAAACCTACAGGTAAAGGGTGTACGTGGCATGTAAGAGTCAGGTCACAAACAGGTGTTGAGAAATAACACATAATGTGACCTTAATATACCTAGTAGGTAACTGGAATGGTCGTTTGGAACAAAGGATCCAAAGTGATGTGAGGAATCAGGAGAGTATTGGACACTTAAAAAGTCATGATCATCAAATGGTAGTCAATAAGGCCACCTTCAACAAGGCGATTGTGGAAGATGCAACAAAAAACGAGTTATGGTTGACACCAATAATTGAACAAGGTTCAACCTCCTCTCAATACAACATTGCCAATATGCATGTCATTATCATTGGTAAAAGTATCTTTTGGACTAAGCAGAAATTGAGACAGATATATGGCAACCTTAGAAATTAAACCCTGATGCCATGTGAAGGACAGCATAACCACTATGCCAGAAGACTGAGCTTCTGGATAGTCAGGTGTACCATATCAGATCATGGCTGTCTCCACAGAGATAGCCTAAAAAAGAAATGGAAGAGTTGGACACACTGGAAGGGACCACAGAAGCAGAAACCTGGATATAGCAACCAATCTGGTGCTATCAACAGGATCTGACAATGGATTGGAAGAAATCATATTTCATACCCTGGGTAACATATGACGTGAAGAGAAGCCTTAGAGTTGTAATCTTGTCTGGTCCTGATGGAATGCATGTATTGTCAAAGCTCAAAGATGAGTGGCTAGAGACAAATTGCCAGAAGTTGGGTGATCTAATGAGAGTTCAACCCACCAATCAGAGTTGCAAAATGAGAGCCAATCCAACAGAATTTTGCAATGCAACATCTATTCTGTTGGGAGAATCTAACTGGACTGAGACAATTGACCTGCTACCACATGTATCACCCATGGAACATGGCAAGCTAGAAGATAGGACTAGCCCCATGAAAGGAAGTCCAAAAGTCAAAAACAAGAAGCCCTAAACCACATGCCTCCTTGATGAGAAACACAAGACACCACCATAGAATAGTCAGAGTGAAGCCTGACGATTTACCCCTTAATAGGCCCAGACCATGAGGCACTGCCTGTGGAAAAGTAAGAAGGATGAAAACATTGTAAATGAAATACTCTTCATCCATGCATAGACTCTGGAATTCCTTACTGTCAGTACATGCACCCCTTCCCTGAAGCAAGGCATTTGTGAAGAGATGTAACTCTGGACGAGGTGGTAGTAGAGGAACCCATATCGAAGTATTGTCCTGACTTAACAACTCCTCAAGATCGAAAAATGATCCAGACTAAGTGAATGAATGTTTATGATCCTTGGTCGCATAAAGACTAATAAAAGGATAATTGTGTTCTTGCCCCAAAAGCATGAGGGATTCAAGTGATGCCCACATTCCCAGAAGTGAAAGAACCATCTGTGCAATGGAAGAAGGAGACATAAGAGTGTGACATCCTATTCTATAGTGTTGAGCTGGTTGGGAGTCAGATGAGCCCAATTGAGAGACAAGATGAAAAATAAAAAATACTGAGACTGATGATATGTTGAATTGGAGCAAGAATAGATGTCTCAGTTCTGAAAGGGAAGCCTGCCTTGGTTGTTTCTGAAAGTAGAATCAGGATGTGATGATCTGATAATTGATGTGATGGTGCCAGCAGTAACCAGTCGTCCAAAGAATGGTGTGTACACAGCACAACAGAATAAATGGGACGAGAAAAAAACTTGTATGATACAGTAGAACCCATGTGAAGCAAAATGGACAAACTCAGAACTATAGTACCTAACCATTGTGCACCACAAACGACAATAGTGGTATACCACCACTATGCCAAAGTGCAGATAGGAGCCAACTATGACCAACTTGGACATCTACAATCCCAGAAAAAAAAATCAACAAAGATTGCAAAATGAGTAACTTATGAACCATGGAAAATCTAGGCAATGATATACACAAGGAAGAGCAATGACTGGATACCAATCTCCTGTCTGCATAGGCCTAACAACAGACAGGAATAAAAACTCTGAAGAATTAGCATGACTCTCTTACTACTCCAGACCAACCAAATGCAAATAACCCTAGAACTAAGTTTCAAATCCCAATGAGCTGCAGGATTTGGAAACCCTACAGGTTGGGTTGATAATGGTAGTGAAGATGCAAACTGAATGATAATCCTGACTCAACGATCTATAGTGCTCATAGATCCATGGTTAAGGTTACCACACGGCCAGAAAGTCTTGGAACCAAGCCACCACAGCCCCTGAAGTTATATAATAATCACTGACACTGCTGACAGCGATTTGACTGAGCAGCAGAACCCTTGGACACTTACAGAATCTATTCTGGATACCAATGTACCAAGGGTCTGATGTTGGGGGTTTGGACCCTCGAATAGGGGAGGAACTATGACTCCCTGTAGGAGCCAATGGAATTTGAGACTCCAAGGGCAACAGGTGTGAATGTAGATGTCGAAATTTGAACCAATGTGCATGCTAAAAATGAATTCAGCTCATCATCAGTGAAGTCGGTGATCCTGAAAGTGTTTAAACAAAGTGAAGTTAAAGGAAACAAAATGTTGAAATGTAGAGTTGTAAGTTTATAGACTTACTCTGTCCCATCAGGGGACATTGAACTATTCAGGTGAACTATAAACTCCACCTTAGAACCCTGAAATTTGAGAAGCAGATGTATTATTTGAGTCGGAAAATACCTCCACGTGGTAGTGATAAGCTAAATCACAAAGTTCTGACAGCATGTCAGATAAAGCCGAACTGTCACACCATGTAACTGAGAAGTAAACCTTCCAGCTTGAACCACAACTAACAATTCGTTCCCAGACCTTTCAGCCATCAAATAAGGGGCAGGCTCAAAAGTAATTGGAAAAAAGCCCAAAACATCACACACTCTAAGAACCAACAAAATAAAAACAAAACAAAGGCAGATTATCCCAAAGTGGCCTCTTGTTCGTTTTTCATGGGGCATTTAAGGTCTATTGATTACCATTGATTGGAACAGTGTTTTGTGAGGTAAAATTACTTTGTTAGAGCAAAGCAACTTTGAGACATCTGCTGTATACTAGGGAATCAGACTACTGTCCTACAGGGGGACTGAAAATCCAACAGACTAAAAGAAGGCACAGGAAAAAGCAAATCTAAAATGCCAAGAATTGCCCTCAACTGTAGTCTCAGAACTCCTCGAAGGACCACCATGTATCCAAATATGTCTCCATTTCACTACGAATAAGATCCCTGACAGTCTCAACCGAAAGTGACCCCCCCTCCCGATTGTTGTGCAATACTAGATATCAAAGGAGGGATAGGAGAGACCCATTTTGCCTCCTTGCCAATAATAATAATAATACATAAGTCTGCTTGACAATTAGAAGAGAGAAAAATTATTATTTGTAAAAAATCTGTGTAATGATTATTACAAAAATCAACACAATAACATTTAAAGTATCTCCGAATGATCATAATACTGGGAAACCCATCAGTGAAATTTTGTTGAGAGAAAGTGATAAAATTATTTGAATGAGGTGCTTATATACAGTACCAGAATAGGGGGTGCATTGATGCAGGTGGAGAGTATCACAAGATAAATATTGCCAAGGGCAATTGACTGGGATATAAAAGACTGTAGCAAGCGAGAAAAAAATCAGACCAATGTTGAGATGAGCAAAGGAAGAAACCCTGGCAGACTACTAATGTGGAGGTATGTATGTTTTGGAAACACTATTACTTTTATCAGTGACAGTAAACCTTTTTCAATACTTTCAATGGGGAAGATCATCGTATATTTTAAAAATAAACAAAAAGGTTACTATATGAGTCATCTTGACATCAGCGAAGAAATGTTCAGATTATTTAAAAAGATTATTTAAACCTTTTGCATCAAAAGGTTTTGAAAAATGTGTAAATAGCAACCACCTATGGAAACACTTAAATGTATATCATGTTAAATAAAGGGTGGTTCAAAATGTCTTTAGAAAAACAAAAAGAAGCTAGCTGGTAATCAAAGATTAATCTCATGAGAATAATTGCTTATTTGAATGCAATTGATTAATGAGCCTAATAATTAACTGATCAGCAATTTCCCTAATCTTCCAGCTCTATTAGCATCAAGTATATAAAAAAAAGTGGACACAGATGATTATATTGGCTACTAACTATAAAAACAAGCATTATTCAATCATCATAACCTTACCATAAATATTTCATGCATTGTTATATTAAGTATAGATATATCTGTATTAAGAGTACTGCTTAAAGAATATAAAATGATATAGTAATTATAGTGTGTCTGTATTAAAATTAAGAATATTGAATATTATATTACTTATAGACATATCAATACTAAAACTAGTTCTTGAAGAAAGAAGAATATTATGGAAGTTACAATAATTCAATGTATACATACTAAGGCAACAGTTCCCTTTATTTAAGAATGTTGTGTGAGATTATACCCTTTATATAAGAATAAGTGCTTATTGCAGTGTGTGTGAAGTAGTATTCATCTATGTTCATATGCATGTTTATCACAGGGTTTGAGATAATTCTCTCTAAGAATGAACACTGTTTACCACACTCTTTATGCAGGAATATAATGTTTATCAGAGAAAGTAAATAGTGTGCATGCTTATCACAGGGCATGAGGTAGTATCCTTTATAGGGGAATATAATGTTTATCACAGGGTGTAAGACAGTATCCTCTATTTAGGTATGCATGTTTATTAGATTGTGAACATTGTTTGTGCAAGTATTTATTCAGAGCATAACAATAGTGTCGTCAATTTAGTGATAGTTTTAGGCTGTACGGCACAAACTGGGCTCAAGCATTTAGTTTCTATATCAGTTTTGTACTAATATAAGAAAATAATAATTCAGATCACTATGTAAAGCTCATAATTATGACCTGCCCAACTGAAAACTGTAGTTTCGAGTATTATAAGATATACACTTAGGTAACCTCTCTATGTCAAAGCATATTTGGATTTACTATTCTGATGTTATCAACTTAACTGGACTGATGAGACCTGACAGTGTCTGAATATGCAGATATGATCTAGTATGTTTCATATTTCCATAATTTAACAATAATTTGTACACAATTTAACTTTCATAGAACCATTTTTCTTGTTATTAAAAATTTAGCTCTATTGTTGAACCAAAACAAGGAAAAGGAAAACTAATAAATCCAACATGGTGAGTATAACCAATTTGAAAGAAGGCAATAAAATCAATTTTTATTTTCAAGAAATAATTGTTTTAGCATATATTAATTATAACCGTATAAATTACCTAGAATATTCAATTGTTTACCTTCATAAACACTTGGAATCTGACTTTCAAAGTAGACTAATGCAGGAAAGTTCTTTACACCAAACTCCCTTGCTATTCGAACGTCTGAGGTTTTAACAAACTGGATGCCATGTCGGTCTGTGTCGTCATCAATATTTTCAAGTTCTACCAGAGTGTCTTCACACTCAGTACAATCAGGCTTGTCTGAATATTAAAATAATTATTTAACAACTAACTTAATGTCAATTAGACAATGCTTATTCTTCCATTTCAATGTTTTCTTAAAATATTGTAATCTTAAAAAAACAACAGATTAGTTTATGATAGACTTATGAAACAATGAACATACTTTTTATTTTTGTCAAACATAACTTTTATGACTGTTTAATGTTTTTGAATATATTAATTATATCATCAGCACAATTATTTCAAAACAAAAAATTAATTAACACATTTTGAGTTCTAGTACATCATCACTTTTAGCTAAAAAATACATTATTAAAAAATAAGAAAAGATAATGCAATTTGAACTGTAATACTATGATACAGTGTTACATAATGTAACAAATTTATTATATATTTATTTTAATATCAACGTTTGTTCAATTACATTTATATTTAGAAACATACACAGCTTATACTGTTAAATATGTATTGCTAAACTCCTGCCTATTCTCCAAAGTTGTAGAAGATTTTCAAGAGTAAGAATCAACAATATATGTGTGTACATAAACGCTAGTGTTAGTGCCAGTATTGTTATGTAAAGCTGAAAATTCTAGAAAGCCTCCACACAGCTATAAATATAACCAATGCAATGCATGAGAAAAGAATATCTATTATTAGTTCGCTATAGTCAGTGTGCTATAAACTTCAAAAGCTATAACTGTGATTGTTGTAATGCTTATCAATAGGAAAACTTAATATAATTGACCTGGAGCATTTACAAAGTTCGAACATTACAAGCCATTTAAATTCAGTGGATTCTCATTGGACATTAGTATTTTTACGAAAACATTATATAAATTCATTGTGGAAAACTCAGTGTGTGTGGCAGGTAAATAACGAAGGACAAAGCTAGCTAGCATCCCATTAAGCGAATTATACCTACATCAACTCGTAACAACTCACTCATCGTGAACCCTCGATGACATATTGAAGAAGTTCCAGACAAAAAAGAAGACTTTATATTGTTTGTAAGTTTGTGAAACTTTCGGTTATAAATCATTCTTTATAATAGCTATTTGTAATAAATGTTATTGTAAATTGTATTGTTGTGTGTATATTAAAACGTATTTGTGTTAAAAAAGAAAACTGTGTGTATCACTCGTTGGCAAATATCATAAACTGACTATATATCGGCTTTTACTTAACTACTAAATCCAAAGTACAATTTAACTACTAAATTTAAATTTATCAGGCTATTTGAAATTCTAATATGTAACAGTAACATGTGGCCATTTATTCGAAGATGAGGAATCCACTTTGAGACTAATAATGCTTGGAAATGGCTTGAATGGGTAATGAAGAAAAACTTTAATATAAGTTTAACATAACAGCAAATATACAATGTTTCGAACTGATGATGACAAAACCTTGTTGAAACGTTGTACATTTGCTGTTATGTTAAACTGATATTAAAGTTTTTCTTCATTATCCATTCAAGCTGTCTCCAAACATTATAAATTATGTGATTGCTTGGGAAGTTCCCTTCAAAGTGTGGTTGTCTTCCAGAGCATGGAGAGAACACAGCGCGTGGTATATTTACAAAAAGGTGAGTAATGAACATAAAATGTCAGTGAGGTATTTATTGAGAGTTATATTTTTGTGTTACTCTCACCTAATCAGAGTTTGTTTCCAATACCAAAGTCGACTCCAGAAGCGGTGGAAATACAGTGACAAAAATAATGGATTACCGACAGGTGAGGATGCAAGTACGAACGTTTAGTGCTTAGTTAAATGGCTCGTTAGTCAATTCTGTTCCTAGTGGTGTTCTTAAACGATTTAGTTTGATGATGAAATAATTTATAAGATTTTATCGCAGCCTTGAAATCAGTTTTTATTTTCCAGTGTTAGAAATCCATAAAGAAGAGGTCATGCTGTATTAATAATCTACTGAACACGAACATGTTTAGATATATCTGACAAGGACATGTGATAACATAAACTGTCAGATTCTTCTCGTGTATGATTTTCAGCTATATCACGTTCCTGACAAAAATGGGGATTTAAATATTATTGAGATCACGACTTTGTATCTAGAGTTATTTGATGTGATGTAAGTATTATATATATATATATATAATAAATACATGTAGTG
>NW_013665926.1:185259-192572 GCF_000517525.1 Limulus polyphemus
CTTCATTATCCATTCAAGCTGTCTCCAAACATTATGTGGCAATATGTTCGATAGCATATTATTAAAACATACATACTATTGCAGAAAATAATAACAGAAATGGTGTACAACAATAGAATTTCTTTTTCTCATCAATGAAATAAATATTTAAAAGCAAATTCAAAGATAAGTCTGAATAGACATATTTTTAACAATTCTATAATCTGTAACAAACTAAAATTAGTATAAGGAAGCAATAGGTAACTTAATAAAACAACAGATCTGATAAAAAGAAATAAAATTCTATAGTAGAAGTTAAAAACGGGTTTAATTTTAAAGAACTAATTGTGTTATTTAAAGTTACAGATTCTTCTTTTACGAGGAGTGTCACTAAATTAGTAGTTCAAAGTCAGATTGACATGTCGTTAAGATTTTAAAGTTGTTATCAGAGAAAGTGTGTTTGAGGTTGTCACAATGTGAATGATATCAGATTCTGTGGGATCAGAAAGTTTCATACTAATTCTTAAGGAGATCCCTTTGTGCTTATGGATTCAAACATTTAAATGGCAAGCTGTTTTACCAACATAGGTAAGCTGGCAGCTACCACGCATATAATTATAAACAATCCATGACTGCAACAGTATGAGAGTGCAATCTTCAAACTTAAAGAAGTCCTTCAGTTGGAAAGAAGACATAAATATTATTCTTAGTTTAACATGGGGATAAAATGATTGGAATAAATTTGTAATTTGTTTTCTTTATTACACTATTTTTTTCTTCATATTGGCAAGAAAATGTTAGTGTGATAAGGCAGCATTGAAAAGTTGGGAATTTTGGGCATTGTTAATATTTGTTGAGAAAAATATGAGTTATTTTAAGTAGTTGGTTTTGGAGAAAACTGTTTTGTGTAAAGGTTATTTTTTTTGTATGGAGCTTGGTAGTTTGAGCAGAATCTAAAAGCATAGTCCAGAAGACAAAGTAAATATTTTGTTTGTAGTTCATAGGTGTGAAGTTATCAAAAGGTGAGAACAAATTAGTAAAAGCTTTTTTCTGAGAGACAGATGTTGAGACACTGCCAGTGCAACATATGAATAGAATATCAAGCAAAGACAGGAAATAGTTTTGTTTGGGATCATAGGTAAAGTTAATATTAGGATGGTGGGTGTTTAAGTGATCAAGAAATAGGTAAACACAGTATTTACAGTAGAATAAAAGTATAATTAACATACTGCTTATAAAAAATATATATATATTTAGGTTTATTTTTCTATTGTCATTGAATTATTTTTTTAATTTATGAGAAAACTTCTAATTGTATCCTGGTTTATTATGTTATTATTGTCTGCATTTATATATATATATATTTTAACAAAATACTAACATAAATTTCAGTACTTCTTCAACACTTTATTATATTGTTACAGTTCGAAATGTATTCTGTTTAACTTTTGTTTTTATCAACAAAGTTTCAGTTAAGAAGTAATGATGTACTATGATTCAAAATGTGATAATTAATTTGTTATTTTAAAATAACTGTGCTGATGATGGAATTAGTAAATTCTGAAATGTCTCACAATAATAAAAGTAATATTCAACAAAAATAAAGAAATGATGTTCATCATCTCAATGGTCATCTTGTTCAGTACAGTTTACAATTTTTACCCATTTGAATTTGTTTCACAATGTGGAGAAAAATATCTGAAACATCACAAGAATAACATTAAGAAAAAAAGAAAAATTAATATAAACAATTCAATTTCTGTCTGTATTGTTCAACTGACAGCATCATTTTGTAGCAGTAAAGTAAAAAATGTTTAGGCTGTACTGATGTCTTCATTTGATTACTGTCTTATTGATGTGTACCACATTTACTACAGTGACCTTATAAAGACATCAGTACAAACAGAACGTTTTTAAAACTCAAGAAATAAAGCAGGTAAACACTATAAGAGAATTCAATAAGTTAATGTCTGCCTTATTTAAAATTCCACTTTTAACAAAAATTTATTATTTATACAGATTAGAAAAAGAAATCAAAAATAGTAAATAAATGCTATAAATATACTAGGTAAGTATAGAAAACCTTAGGGCATGTTAGAATCATGCAAAAAATCAGCTGTAATTACTAATGATCCACTGTTAAAATCAGGCACTTGATATGTGGAAGTCTGCAGGCTGAAAATAAAGTCATAACTGAGGTTAAATAAAAAACAAAAACAAAGGACAACATAAAAGAAACAAAATAAACCATGGTACTGGTCAGGAAGATGAAGCATAATTGAAGACTGATATTAAAGACACATCTAAAACATCAACCTTCAAAGCACTATTGATGGATCTACCATTTAAGTCATAGAATCAATAACAGATAAAAATAACTTTTCAATTAAAAATATATAAATGTATACAAGAATTGTTTATTCAGAATCTAAGAATAATATTTGTTTCTACAAATGGTATGGTCTTAAATTTGTGTTAATATAATAGTGTTACTATTTCTGAGAAAACTCAAAATCCTACTGATTTTTCAATCTGATAGTGGTACTACAATATTAGGATCAACTATCTCATACTACTGTTTTTTATCTGATGGTGGTATTACAACAACTAGGATCAACTATTTGATAGTAGTATTTTTTCTGATAATTCAAGTTTCAATGGCTCTATTAAAGTCAGGATCAATTAATTCTATATAATTTTTCTCTAATGTTAGTTATTAGAATCATTCACATACTTCTACTAGTTCTAGTGGTTTTTTCCTGTTAATACAAGTCTTAATAGTACTACAAGAGTCAGGATCTAATATCCCCTAAAAGTTTTTCTATGATAGTGGTACTACACGAGTCAGAATCCAATACTTTCTAGATGTTTTTCTATGATAAAGGTAATACATATGTCAGGATTAACTACTTCATATTAGTTTTTTTTTTCTCTATGATTGATGCTACAAAAGTCAGGATCAGTTATTTCCCATAAGCTTTGGTCTCATAATACAAGTTTTAGTGGTACTAAAAAAAGTTAGGACTACCTATCTTCACTACTTATATTTTCTATATTCCTACTCTTATATTTTTCAGGAGTTACGGATAAATTTAACAGCTGATAGATCCATCAAAACTGTGCAGTTGATTAGGAAGCTGGAATAGTAACAAAAAGGGGCGATTGATCATCACCTACCCAGGCTACCATCCTCACACCCTTCACAGAGTTGCTTGTCATCTTACAAGAAAGAAGAGAGGGAAATTTATTTGTTTCTGTATCCCAAATAGACTGAAAGTACAGACAATAGAAACATACACAAAGAACACAATTTCTGGAAAAAGAACAACACTGAGGAGAACACAATTTTCTGTTTTTGTTTTGCAGTTACATTTCTTTTGATGTATGTTAAAAAATAACAAAATGAATTAAATGTAAAGCTTACATAAGATAAGACAGACAAAATGAAACAGATAATTAAGCAATCTAACAGAAGGCAATTTTTTTGGAATCCATACAGTGATCATGCAAACATTGAAACATAGTTCACAGACACAACTTTCAGTTTTTTGACTAGACTTTTTGTCTCATCAGTATGAATTTACACATTTTATAAAAGGAAATTCATTTATAAGAAATTATTATAATAATAACATACAGAAAATGTCCTTAAGATAAATATATATATAAATATATACATATATTCATTTTTGTTGACAAACTATGGAAAAATAGTATATATATATATATATCTATCTAAATATGTACACATACACACACACACACACACATATATATATATATACATTTTTCTTGGGGAACTACTGAAAAATGTATGTATAAATAAACATGTAAATAAATACACACACACATACTATACACTACTACGGCTATAAAAACACGTATCTGTACACGTGTCCAGAAGAAGTAGAGTCAGGGTTGTTTCATAAAACACGTATTCCTACATTTATAGAGATATTAGCCAATATGTATATGGCACAATTATTTCTTCTCACACTTTTTGTGATAACATCGGGATAGTGACAAAAATTCTCAAAAACAGCATATTTCATGAATAACTTAACACCCTCATTTATCTTTACCAAAGGAGTAAATTCTATGTTGATATTTCTCTGCTTATATGATTGAATGATAGTCTTTCACAGGGGCAAAATATTGGTGCTAATCCTGATGGCTAATCACATAAAAAATTCTAAATTTCATCATAAAAGTTTTTTCAATTAGAGAACACAAGTTTAATGAAATATTTGAAAAAACTACAACAAAACTTCTTAACAAGAGCCATAGTTACATAGATGGATATGGACACATATAAAATATGGAAGATAATTCATCTATTGAACATTTTTTTCAACAAAAAAGTTTCCTAATATCTTCCAACTGAATACACAAAGACTTACTTGTCTAAAAGTAATTCAATATTAGTGTTCTTTCAATAATCTTGATCAACGCCTATTAAAACAAACTTAAGTGTATAGAAAATTAACATAAATTGATTTTTCCAACAATATACTCTAATACAATAAACAATACTAATAAAAACTTGGACATTGTATTTCAAAAGACAAATGTGAATCAAAATATTTTTTGAAGGTTAGAAAATATTTGGTCTAACATATTGTTGATGGCTCTAACTCTACAAATGTCTTGGGTAGTGACCGATTTCTCAAATATTTCTAAAGCTTATCAAGCACTACAGTACTCATGAATACATAAAATGTAAGCAGACACACACCAACTATTAGTATGAATAACAGCTATATTATTAACTTATAACTGAAAAATATAAGACAGTAAGTACATATATATGTATTCTTTTTAATAAGGGTCATAAAGAATGTGATATTGAAGTTTTCCCAAAGGTAAGAGACTTGTAGCCTAGTCGCCAATTCCTGCATTAATCCCTTGCTATATTATGCCACTTGTACACATGCAGACTAAGTACATATTTACATCACACACTTAAGTAACTGCCACAGGTGTTTACAAAAATGCATACAAAGTAATACCATATACTAGAACAATATAAGAAAGGTATCAACAAAATAATGCAATATAAAGTAACATTATTAGGTACACAATGTAAACATAACATACAGATCAAAAAAGAAAAATATCAAAAACATTGTACAAATGAGTTCAAGCACATTCAATTTTAAAGTGATGATGAATCAAGGCAATTTTAAGCACTGTACATGAAATTTAAAGCAAAAAATATAGCACATATTGTTAAAATATACTGTTTAGAATCACTAATATCCAAATTTGTTGTAACAGTGTTCACACAAATATTTTTATAAAGGGAGAACATTAATCTAGCCATACAGAATTTCTTTGTATTATGCAAATTCTTGCTTAATTTTATAACTCTTCAATAATACAATAGGTATAGTCTCTCCAAATGTTTGTGACATTGTACATGTTTAGATTAATCAAGATTTTGCAAATAAATGAATTTATACATTCAAGTGCTTATTGTCTTAGATAATTATTATTTTAGAACTCCTGAACAAAAGCTAGCTAACTACATAAACATGAATTTAAAAAGTGAGTTACAAACTTATGAAGTCAATTCTATAAAATAAACTGATAAAAAGCATATTAAAAAATCAATATAGAAGAAACCTAAAACTCATACTTATTAGAATGCATTGAATCATCAGCTGAGTACTTTTGCTATTAATGACAGTTAATTGTTTATTTATTCAATATACTTTATATAACAATAATAAGTAGTAAAAACTCATTAGACTATATAGTTAAATGGTAAGAGAAATATGTATATTAAAATTTATCAAAAAGTACATCTGTTTTCCTCAGGAACAAATAAAGACAGGTCCACCTGTCAAAAGCTCAACTTTTTTCTATATTACATTAGTTTTAATGAATATAGTGTATCAGAGTATAGAACTAAAGTATTAAGTGAAAATTACTTCACTTTTGGAAAAAACAAAGTTTCCTAATGTTTCAGTTTTTTTTAAATAAGCAAACGGAAACAACAGTATGCTAAAATAAATTATTAAAATAAGAAACAAGCTTACAATCTGAAGAAAAGAGGATAAGCTGAGTTCTGGTAATATGGAATTAGCTTTAGACTAAAAACCACAATGATTCTTAGAATTTGCAAAATGTACCTTATCCTC
The DNA here is from genome assembly GCF_000517525.1 of Limulus polyphemus. Taxonomy (NCBI): domain Eukaryota; kingdom Metazoa; phylum Arthropoda; class Merostomata; order Xiphosura; family Limulidae; genus Limulus; species Limulus polyphemus. Next base: position 191,382 of record NW_013665926.1, read on the forward strand.
AGATGTATTCATGATAATAACACAGTCAGCCTTTACATATATTTTGACATTAAATTTTGATCACAAGTGACGAACAATAGTTATATTTGTTATGTTTGTGTTATATAGTGATATTGGTATGTTGCAGATTATACATGAGCATGTTAACTTGTACATGTGAATTTAATACTTTCTTTAAGTATTATATTTTTAAATAAAAAGCTCTTTACTCTCGAAATAAATACTGGCATTTTCAATCTTAAGAGCAGCTTGTGCAATTCATGAGCTGAATGGTCAGGTCAGGAACCCTTAGGATTCAGGTCCAGAGGTCCCTAATCTTGACCTACTGACCAGAGAAGGCAGCTAGATAGCAGAACTTCCACTACAGGGTTTTTTTCTGGCTTGGAACTGAATAAAAGGATTGACTGTAAATTAAACCGTCCAGTCACATGTCCAAGACTACATGCCAGTTCATGTACAAGGTACAAATAAATACCAGAATTCATGATATACTATCTACAGACACTTCCTATGGACTTTTGTAACTTTTATTGTTAAAAATGGACTTTGGAAGCCAATAAAATAATCCATAGAAGTTAAAGCCTACAGGTTTGTAAGTTGAAGCATTTAAACTTACAAACTAGTTCTTTAAATCTAAGACTAAATTCAGGAAGTTTACATGCTGCTCCATACAAGATAAATCTGTATGTTGTATTGTTGGACAGAGAGAAAAATTTTGAAACCCTTTTTTAAGTAAAAATATAATTCTGGACAGACTAGTTCAAATATCACTTGAACATTTGAAGTGGCATAGAAAACTCATCAAAGCACGTCTATTTAAGTTAAAATACACTGAAGATCTGCAGACTATTCCATATTGTTTAACTTAGTCGAGAGTACAGTGTATGAAAAAAGTTTAAAAAGTGCAAGCAAACATATTTCTGTTAATTAATAATATACTAATAAAGTATACATTCATGTTTCCTGAAAATAAAGTAACCTTGATTTCTGTTAATGAATAATACACTGATAAGGTATGCATTCACGTTTCCTGAAAATAAAGTAACCTTGATTTCTGTTAATGAATAATACATTGATAAGGTATGTATTCACGTTTCCTGAAAATAAAGTAACCTTGATTTCTGTTAATTAATAATACACTCATAAAGTATACATTCATATTTCCTGAAAATAAAGTAACCTTGATTTCTG
>NW_013665926.1:192593-195158 GCF_000517525.1 Limulus polyphemus
GTATAGCTACTTCTACGTTTACCTTGAAAATAAAGTAACCTTGATTTCTGTTAATAGATAAATACAACTGATAAGGTATGCATTCACGTTTCCTGAAAATAAAGTAACCTTGATTTCTGTTAATGAATAATACACTGATATAGTATGCATTCATGTTTCCTGAAAATAAAGTAACCTTGATTTCTGTAAAAGAATAATACACTGATAAAGTATGCATTCATGTTTCCTGAAAATAAAGTAACCTTGTGTGTACAAAAAAATATCAAACATATCATAATTACTCGCTTCTTTAATCATTATTCATTCAATTACCTAAATAATAATGTCATTTAATAGACATTCTTCATTTAAATACGATATAACTCTATCATCGTTCAGTTCTTTGTGTTAAGAAAGAACACCATTTTGATAAAATGCCTAAATTTATCAGGAAAGTCATTACAGCAAAATAATATCAAAATTATCATTAAGTGACTCACAAAAGTAAACAGCAAGAGATTCAGCCTTTTCAATCATCTGCTGTAGCTCCTCTCCATCTACTTCTTCAATCATTTCACTGCTTGGATCCTTCTGTAGAAGAAGCCACTCCAAAATCCTTTCCCCATTTTTTAAATCCCCTATAAAATAATTATACTGTATTACAACCATTTATTAAAACTTCTATTAATAAACATTACTTAGAAAAGGTACAGTTTTTGCTTTAATGGAATGCTCTTGTCTGTTCCTAGAGGGGGATGATGCTTCAGCTCTTATACGAAGGCCTCAGTGTAGAAGCAGAAATATTGTCAGACACTATAAAAAACAGCCAGGATCAGTCCATTAAAACCAAAACAAAACCATGTTTACTCTACTTAAAATACCTTTGAAACAGCTACTTAGACAAATAATGTTTGATAGTGGATGTTGCTTAAGAGCTATTTCTGAAAAGTATACATAAACCTAATAGTTATATTGGAAATTTTTATCCTCTCATTAATGTCCTGAATTTATAAAAACAAAAAACTCCAAAAAATTTTACAGCAACAAGAATATTTTTTGCATTTTTTACATTGCTATAAAATATCTGTTAAGCTCAGAACTAGACAGTCTATGAAACCTACCTGCATATATTACAGGTTCTTTTTCATTCTGCTTGAAAAACACCACAGCAGGAAGTGCAAAAACACCAAATTTCTTTGCAAAGTTTGGATCATCAATTTTAACAAAGTGAATTTCTGCAGTATCAGCTTCATCGTCAATTTTCTCCAATTCCTCCAGAACCTTGTCACATGTCTTACATTTTGACTTGGTATCTAATGTAAGATTAAATACACAGACTTTTTTAGAAATTTTAACAAGGTTAAAAATAAATAAGAAAATTTATGTAATACTTTTGAAAGTAATTTTTGAACATATTTTCTATCTGTCTTTTACTTACTGTTATGGAATTACTAAAAAGCTATATACTAATTCCCTTAAAAGTATTAAAAATATTGTCTTACATGATAACAATTTCACATTAATTGTTTACTTACAAAAAAACACAGCAACATCAGATCGAGACAGAACCCTCTCAAACATTCTACGATTCACTTTCTCAATAGCATCACTCAGTTCCATGTTCTCTGGGTTTGTCAGCCATTCCAATACTTCCTCTTCATCATAGAGATCACCTGATGAAATTAATAATCAGTTAAATGAATAAAAGTGCTTCTTTTATCATATAAGTAAGCTGTAATTATAGGCTAATGATCAATACTCTAACAAAATATGTTTTCATCACTGAAGACAGACATAATTATAGAAGGTGATTAGAGTTGGGCAATCAATATAATTAATTATCTAAGAGTAGCAATTATGTTGATTAGTGTCAGGAAAATATTCAACTAATCAAAATTAGTGTTACTGATTATTACTGTTTTTGATTATTCCAACAATCAATTAATATAAGTTAAGTTTAAATCAAATGTCACAAAAATAATCACCTAACTGAAATTAGGGATTTCAATTATTTGCTGTTTTTGATTCTTCTGACCATCGAAGTAATTGAAATATTGCCATTATGGTTGTTTGCTTCTAAGCACAAAGCTACCTAATGGATGAGTAGGGGGATGCTTCATAATTTGGAGGCCTCAAGTTTGATTTGCTTGTCCTGTCGTTGTTATTGCAAAGCTACTAAGGTTATCTGCTACAGTCATGTATTTTGAACTACTGACAAGAGGGAAGGCAACTAGCTGGTAAGCACAAACCACCAACTCCCTGGCTACTTAAATGTTAAATAAAGTGTAATTTTCTGGTTTTTTTACAATGTGTTATGTTTCTAATTTATAATTACATAACTATATTCTTTACTGTTGTATAAGAGAAGGGATTTGAGGGGACAATTCACACCAATTTTTTTCACAAATCAAGGAATATATTATTCAATATTGCAAAAGCTGGTGCTGATATAGAACCCCACCTCAATTTTTGTTCAAAATGTAAGGAATACATTGGATAAGAACAGATAATAACTGTCTTCGTCAGTGTTGTATAAGCAGGTGCGAATTTGTGTGTGTGGTGGGGTGGGGGGGGGGGGGGGGGGGG
>NW_013665926.1:195407-206440 GCF_000517525.1 Limulus polyphemus
TAGTAGTTGTATAGTCGTAGTGTCGTAGTTGGTGGTGGTAGTAGTATAGGGGGGGGGTCAGTCAAATCCACCCCATCCATCTATTTTTTCAGAAATTAATAACTGTATTATTTCATGTTGTATAAGTAGGCACAGATCTGGAAGGAAGTCCAAAACCTCCTCCATTTTTTCAGAAATTGATACAAAAAAGTATCACATAGTATCAAAAAGAAATATTAGATCTCAGTGTTTAAATTTGATTTGTCTATTAATTCCCATAAAAGCTTTTTTCTCTTTTTCTGAAGTCAATGCAGCTGGAGTCTACAGCATTCCAGTTACTGCCTCAGCTATTGATTGATTATTTCTAAATGAACACAACCATATTAATGCTAATTAAATATTGACATGGTAAATTTTTGCACCTTGACACATTAACACAATGTGTGTGCTCCAGAGGAGATTTTTTACAAATTTTGAAAAACAACTTTAGAGATTTGTTTTCAACAAAGTTGGAATTGCTGAGGACCCCTGCAGTCTATTTGGAACCCTTCCTTCTTTACAACAGCTAGATCACCCCTGTTTAGAGTAACAGTTTCTCCGAGTATGGATCTCTAATAATGTTTAATGTAATTTGAAATATGTATGAATTATATGTTTCAAAAATGTTTAACATATGTACTCCATCTGTCAAGCTTTAACATTTCTCTACTTTATTTATTTTTATGAACATCAATATTGTTTGTCAAATATCATGTATTCATTTAAGATTTTGTATAGGTCTTAGATGAAACTTTGTTATGGTGCCACATCAAGTGGTTTGATCATTTACTTGTGATACACAGCTTTGGAAACAGCTATAAAGAAAGTTTAAATATGACTGTATACAGCGAGAAATAAACTATCATGTATTAATAGAATAAGTACATTGGTTTTTTTTCTTTTATAGTTTCTGTAAACGTTCCTTTCAGTTTCATTCATTTGTGAATTGTGAAAATATTTTTTTGTGTTAAATTATATTTGTTTCATACAGTTTATAGAGAGGTTGAATATGTAACAAAGAAAACTTTATTATAAGTTTAACACAGTAACAAATGTATGATGTTTAGAGAAGGTTTTGTCATCATTAACTACAAAAGTTTACCTATACAGAGGAATATTATACAGTGCGAAGCAAAGAAGTCACATGACTAAAAATTGTTTAAGGCTTAATAAAGGTATCTTGTTGATGCTTGATTCTAGATTTGTTTACATTTTTGCGTTTTTACTTTTTGATAGTTATACAATGGTTTTATTGAGTTGCAATGTTTGCAAATATATGGTTTATTGAAATTGTTCACCAAAGAAAATAACATTGTCATCTAATCAAATAAATTTACTGTTTAGCGAGTTTGAAAGGTGATTAGATTCTGATGACTCAAGTCTTTATTGAATTTTACTTTTATGTTTATCCTATTCAAATAAGGTACATAAATAAATTGGCTATTTATTTATTTATAATTGCAATCATTATATGTTTTAAACAAAAACATTATTATCCTTATCATTATATAATTATCAATTTATTTGATTTACAGAAGATCAGTGTGGGATTACTGCATATTGGAAAAACAAACATAATGGCAATCTTGTGGTGGTACTTAGTCAACATTGAGATTCATTTGCCAAGTATGAAATATCCATAAAATTTGTTGCAAAATGTTCTTTTTGAAAAAAATGTGTTTTCATAATGGCCACCTTAAAAAAGGAGGTCTATCATATAAAATTAATAGTAGTTTGAAAATTACTTAAAAAAAAAACACGTGAAAGCAAATAGGAAAATTAATACCATATTAGAATAATGCAGTGGCTGAAAAAGGTAAGATGATAGCACATATCAATGTTTTCAATTTATTATAATGGGTAAATATTAAGCAATGCAGTAAATAAAGCTACTTTTTATCATAAAGGTCAAGGTCACTTTTAATTGAAGGATTAGCAGTGAAGTAAACAAATGCATTCTTCATAATAAAGACTGTCAGCAAGTAAAGTTTTAGTAATGCTGTGTTTTATACCTTGTTTGTTTTATGCAGTGAACTATGTAGTTTTGGTGTAAAAAGTAACAAAACTGTAAGGAAGAGCATTAAAACATTTCCTGATATTATTTTCCAAGAATTTTGATGATTTATAGCTTAACTCTATATTCTTGGCTATCAATTAATAAAATATCATATTTTTTAACAGTGATTATAAATTTTCTTTTGCATACACATATTTTATGGTCACTTCTATAGTGTTTGTCACTAAATCAAGCAATATAAGACACACAGAATATTTCATGATGAATAACCAAACTGAAAACAGAATTACCTGGATATTTTATATCTTTCCCATGGCGGAAGAAGATAAGTCCAGGAGGGTTTCTTATATGATATTTCTTGGCCATCAAGTTATCTTTCATTTTCACTAACTGAACTTCATAGTCACTGCAGTCATCATCAATCTCTTCCAAATGTTTCAAAATTTCTTGGCTTTCTTTGTGGTCCTCCAGATCTGTGAAGAACCAACAACACTGATAAACTCACAAAACTGACAATGTGTCTTTTGAAAATATAAAATATCATTCTAGTATGATGGAAATACTATAAAACTAAATTCTATACCCTAAAATATGAAACAAAGAAATTAATACACCAACCAAATAAATCAGTCTCTTACACCAATAGAATAAGTTTCACATATTTTTCGTTTGTTAGTTTAAGTATGGACTTATAAATATAGATAGTTTTGAATTTCAAGACTCCAGTATGTGGACTTTAAAACAAGCATATTTTTAAAACAACAATTTTAGAGTTTTTATTTTCAAACAATGATAATTTTAATTCTACAGACATCACTACATGGACTTACATACTTCATAATCTTTAGACTTCAGCATATATAAATATAGTAAAGCATGCATGAATAATACTGAGTTATATATGTTTCATATTATAGATAAGAGTTCACAGAAAATATCATATTAAAAGTACCAAAATAAATTGGAAAAATAAGAATAAACATACAAAAGTATACTGCTAAATAATCTTGTTCTTCAATCAACTTAAACAGCATTTCTCTGTTAATGTTCTCAATCGTATCTTCATTTTTCTGCTTAATTAGCCACTCCAAAACTTTCTCTTCATCCCTAAGATCACCTAGAACAAAGATAATTTGCTAAAATTCAAGGGTATCTGTTATATATTTTACCACTCTTTTAACAAATGCAGTAAGCAATGCAGATATTATTCCTAATACTTAAGTGCATTTGAAGGGTGGGACTTTTTCTCCAGAAGTAAAAGATAAGGAAAAGCCCCAAATTAGAAATTTTCTGAGTCTTGTACAATTATTTATCTTTGGTGAATTTGTGTTTTGTGATGAATAGTACTTTGGAACTAAAATGAAGGAAATACAGGCAGGTACACAAATATATAAACAAACAAAAGGTTAATAAATTTTAAAAAACTTATACCAGCTATTCAACAGACTTTCAAATAATATTTAAACATTAGTTTCAAAAACAAACAAAAAATTTTAATTTTTCTTACCTGAATAAATACTAGGAATTTTATCTTCAAAATAAACCAAAGATGGGAACTCTGTGACTCCTAACTCTTTGGCAAGTGTCACATCACCTGTTTTAACAAAGTGGATGCCATGGCGATCTGTATCATCATCAATATTTTCTAGCTCTTGAAGAATAGCCTCACAATCAGCACAATCATCTTCATCTAAATGTAAATAAATATTTTAGTGACAGTATTTTATCCAATACTAATTCAGCTTTTTACTTTTACACTTTCAAAAGATGATTTAGTTACAGCAGCATCATTCTAAGTTAAAGCACTTTAAAAAACAAAAATTGGAACATTTCATCATAATCTGTACACATTTGGATTTCTATAATGCAGAAAATTGTTATTTCTCTTATGATTAATCAACATTTAGCATATGTTAATATAACAAATATAAATTATAATTATGCAGACAAGAACCAGTATACACAGTACATTTATAAGGTTGACTAAAAGTACACACAAAAATATCAAAATAAACTCAGTGAAGTAAAACAAAAACTTTCTAAGGTGATATTATATTACAAGTTACTGCTTTTACAGTAAGTAAAATTTGTAAAAGCTGTAATTTGTAATATAATATAATTAATCAGTAAGTAAACTCAAAATTAATCTCTAAAGTAATGTTTAATTGCAACTTGTTGCATAACAATCCTTTTTTTATTGAGTAAAAATATACTGATTCAAAACAATAGTGAGCTACAATTTTATGCACAAAAGACAAGTTTTATAAAGTTCTCTTTGGAAATCAAATTCATAAGAAATCACACATACATACTTGAATCTCAAAATCTGAATTGGAATTTGCTAATATCTATGAATAAATGATTAATTTTACTTTCAGTTAAAAATCAAAAATAGCATAAAAATTATAAAAAATACAGCATGCTCAACACTGGGTGGGTTTTACATGTTATTGTTTGATTATTTTACTTGCATCAGGTAAAGAAAAAGATTAACTTGAAATTAATCCTTGCAACACAAGAATGATTTGCTCACAATTAAATCTGCCATTTACAAGACGATCTGTTTATCACACTTACTAAGAATAATAATACGCTAACTTGAAAATAATCCTTGTTTCACAGAGTTTCTTTGAAGTGTGTGATTGTTAATTTTTCAACTATTTTATCTGCAACATGAATATTTCTGGTAAGGAGAAAGTTTAGCTACATCTAACTTAATCTTGCCTCAGAAGATTTTTGTAGAGAAATTAAACTTATTACCTATCAGATAATTTTATTTCCTGAAGATAGCCTCTTGTACAGCAATGATTAAAACTACATCAACTGGACAATTTATTAGAACCATCACCTGATTCTTGGTTAGCTGATCTTTCATAATGATAACAGCTTAGACTAAGCATGAAAAGGGCTCCACAGTAAACTAGAAAATGTCTTGTTCAATTGCAGAATACTCTAAATGAAACATGGTCTACAACTGGTTTGCAGATATCAGCAGAGGATTACAGTTGTGAGAAATATGATTAAGTTTAAACCAGATATGATATCTGGTGGTTGTTCTCACTAAAGAAAATAAAATTAGTCACTGTCGTGCTTTTCAAATACATTTTGGACATATAAGTTGGGAAGATTTGTAAATCATTGTCTTATAAAAGCCCTTGTCCATCATTGTGGAAATGTAGTACCGCAGGATAGATGATTGGGTAACAAACTTCAGGGTTATGTTAGTCCTTCTCTAAGACATTCCCTATAATCTTCAGGGTGATTCAGGGTGGTGTTAGCCCTTCTCTAGAAATCAAAGGACCCAATCCCTTGCTTTAAGACATTCCCTACACCATTTCCATCAAATTGCACTGTCACAATAACAAAAACAAAGTTAACTACTCATCTTTTTTTCTCTTGCACATTTTTACACTATCATCCTGACATCTCCTGAATTTTATGAATCTGTCTAATCACCTCTTCTTTAGTCAATTACCATTAGTTTGTAGCTACAGTTCATCCTAGCAGCAGAAACATTGCCATTTGATTACAACTGATGATAAGACTTTATTGACAAATGTTATTGAACCTCTAATCACAAAAATGTCTTTGATACTGACACTTCTAATAGACACGAACACACTGTCATGCTTTTTTGGATGTCAGAGAGATAGTTTCTCTTACCAGTCTTCGCAAAATAACCATGATATAACTTTACCTCTGCATCTATATGGTTCAAGCAGTTATCATAAATATCATATGGTCACTACATTTTGCATACAGAAATAAATGAAGTGCTTCATAAATATGTTGAGGTTCTAATAATGTGGACAGTCAACGTAGTTCACTAATGGTAAAGGATATCATACAAATCTTATGGCTATTAAAGACTTGTGAGAATATGTTCTTAATATGAACAATAGTTTTTCAAATCTACTGAAATATTTTACTAATTAAGTTAAAGAGAAAATCAATTATAAAAAAAAAAAAGAGTTTGAAAACATAACTTGTCATTCTATCTAAGGTTCATTTGTAAACTTTTATGTTGGTATTACCAACAAGAATGCAAATATTTCAATGATCAAACAACTATATCATAGTGTGAAAAAACAGTAATGAAATTAAATGAGACATGCTGTCAAAAGAATAATATCTACAGAAAGAAGTTATAAAAAAAGACTATATCAAGAAAAGTTCATAAGATAAAACACAAATTACTAACAAAAGTAGACTGCCAGGTTTTCTACATCATCCAGTAACATCTCTAGCATTCTTCTATCTACATGTTCAATGACTTCTTCTTCCACATCTTTGTTATCAATTAGCCATTGAAGAACATCTTCTTCATTCTTCAGGTTCCCTGTTTAAAGTCCGTGATATATGAAAAAGCAAATTATGGTGTAACTATGGTTAAATTACCTCTTAGTAACCTCTATGTAATGTACTTTGGTTACAATGTCACTAATCTCTATGAAAATGCACACTAACAATACCTATCACGAGTCTGTGGTTAAACTGAATTTAAGTAACTTTTATGAAGAATATTTGGTAAATCTGCTTTTTAGTAACACTTGTGATGTTCCTATGGTAACAATGGCTATCACTATAATTTCTGTGAAGTATCTATGTTTCAAGCTGTAGACAACCAGTTTATTTTTCTTTTTAGCTCTCCACATTTTGAAATCAGTATCATTGAAAAAACCAAAACAAAACAAAAAACATATAATGTATTTGCTTTGATTAATCAAGACTTTTCATTTACGTTTTTATAAACCTTAATAAAATTATACAAATACATTGGTAAATAAACATATTTACTTAGAAAATGAGTAGAACACATGCCCAATAAAATTTTCCAAACAGTTTCTATCTACAAATTCATTAAATGCTTCAATCAGACTTAACCTTTCAGTAATATTCTTGAAAACATAACTAGCAGTACAATCTAGAACAAAATAATACCTCCAATAAAACCTATTTTATAGTAGAACACTCTCAATATGGGTAGGATTATTCAGTATTAAAAAAAACCCATAAAACCTCCCTCCCAAGCAGGCTTAAGTACAGCTGTGTAGTTACATTACTTCTCATTAACTATCAAGAAATATATTCAGGAATAAGAACAGTAAATGAAATGGGGGTTGCCAGAAGGGTCTACACTCTCTTCAATACATTCTAGGCCATATATTTGAGGCAGTAAATATTCACATTACTTACTACTAAAATGCTCTGTAAACACTGGACTTTTGCCACTGTAACTCATGTTCCAATGATCAAAATTACAGACCAGTTAACATACAAACAAATTATTTCATGAAACATTTAAACTGATATTATATATAAGTGTATATAATTGCAAAAATTTAACCATTTAACTAAAAACTGGTTCACTTCCCCAAATATTAGTGCAATACTTGTATAAATCAGTTTCCACTATGGCAAATTACTTACCAATCAATTACAAAGATTTTTTCAATTATAAAGCAACCAATTCATGCTGTAGGATAATATTTCACCTTCAGACATGCCAAAAAGGTAGAGATATTAATTTTTTGAACATGTGACATGTCATATGCACATAAATTAGTGTAAGGAAGATACAGATAAGTTTCATGTAAAAATTAGAGTGAGATACCCTATTGCCCTGAATTAACACCCTTGGGGGTGTTGCAAACTGCAAAGGGGCACTAATTATAGTGTTTGTCCAGTTCTAAATTCTATTTTTCAAATGTGATTTGTTGACTGCAATGCTCATAAGTGTGTGTGTTTGTTTTTCTTCTTTTTTCAAATCAAACTTGTGGTAATAAAAGTGGATTATATGTTGGATTAATATTGCTGTCACACAAGGTAAGCTTTATAAAAATACCAGGGGGGCAATAATTAGAGAGAGGGACCATTAATTAGGAGCAATATGGTAAACACTATATATTTATATTAATTTTAATACTTTAGACAATTTTTAGTCATTTTATATTGCACCATTTCTTTCAACAAAGTGGACTAACACATGTCATCATTAGGCCTACTACTGGAACAAAGGTAAAAAGAGAAAAAGAGACCAGGCCCGCCGACAAGGGGGGGGGGGGACAACTACCCAGGGGCCTGGGCGATTGAAACCTGGTTATGCCATAAAGCCTGCAAAGCATCTTTAGGCTATATCTTCAGTTAATGATAAAAACCATAGTTTTTGGCTGTTATTTGCATATAGATGCTTGATACATTAAGAACGACCGAAATAATAATTTGAGTAATAATTAATACATATTTGTTACTTTATAGATTTAATAGATATTTGTTACTTTATTAACATTTTTATGCGAGGTAAAAAAGGCTGCTGGCTCTCGACATTCCTGAAAGAGACTTTACATTTTCTGAGTATGTTACAGGTACATAAATTAGTATAAGGGGGTGAGTTTTATGTATACAATAGTGTGAGAAAAACACTATCTCTTTGTATTAGTTTTAATACTTTATATAATTTTTTTTATTGTCAAATTTCTTTCAACAAAGTGGCCTATTGCAGAAAACTGGCTTCATAACTTTGAAATGTCTGTTAAATTTACTGGATCAACTGTTGATTCAAATACATTGCAAGTCATTATTTGTTTTGAGAAATTCATAATTATCATTTATCTAATAGTTATTTGTCCTCAACTTATCAGTTCTTCCAGAAAGATGAACAATGAGTGGCCATGTATACCTGTCACTGTAAGTTTTCAGAGAAGAAATGCAGGAAACAAAGGGCAGAAGTAGAAAGTAAGCAATCAAAACTGCATTTTTTTCCCAATAGATCACTAAATCCTCTTTCTGAAAAAGTATGATTCATTTAAAGTTTTGTGTTTCTTTTATAGCCATCATCAGCAGTAGTAAAAACATTTAGTCAGTTTTAGAGATTTTATCCTAGTAATCACATTTTATAATAAATTATAAATTTACTTTTCATATAATTCTCATTTATATTAAATATATTACGTTTCAAGCAACTGAAAGTTGAGACATGAACTGAAATGTAGTAGCAAAAAAAGAAAAAAAAATTCTTCAGGTCATTGATGCATGCACAGAATCTACCAGTAATGAGAGCAACAGGTGCAGTTAGTGAAAGTTCAATTGGTGGTGAAGCATGAGGTGCTGTCAGCGAAACTTTTATTGGTGAATTCTTAACTAATTATTCACTAACATCTACAGTTTCACTTAGCATATTCTCAAGCTTTAGAAGTTCCTGAATCTCAGGCTTCTCAATCACACAAGTCCATAACAGGCATTATACAGGACATTTCTAAAACACTATATGATGGTCCATGCAAATCAAGTCTGATAGAATTCCCTAATAACCAAAGTAATAGGAAATGTAGAGTAATTTATTTTTAAAGTTTTATTTGATTAGAGTACTCCATTTCACAAGATATAGTATATCACTTTTGCTGTAGACATTGTTTAGGATCTGCAGTTCAAAAAGGTTGGCAAGTTTTTATAGATGTTGGAGCTCAGAACTGGAAAGGTAGATATGTTTTGTTTGAACGACATGTAGCCAGTGAATGGCACATTAAGAGCATAGTTACATGGTCTCATATCAGGGTATTCAGTCTAGCTCTTGTCAATCTTCCATCATGTTTATCCTAAGTGAGAGAGCAAGAAATTGAAGAAAACAGAAAACATGCGAAGCTTCTTCTTAAAATTATAGCACTTTTGAGCAGGCATAGTCTGGCATTTCATGATCACTCTGAAGAACATAGTACTTCAAATGTTGGAAACTTTATCAAAATGCTTCAACTCATCAAATCCCACTCTTAAAACAAAACTTGAATATCAGTATGGCTAATATACAAATTCCAAGTATCACAATGTTTTAATTTTGATAATTGGCGTGGTAAACATGTTAGGGAAATCATCCATGTTGAGGCAGTGGAAGCTGAGTAATTTTCAGATTTGTCTAAGAAAGAGCAACTTGCCATTTTACTAAGGTACTTTAGTGAAGGTAAAGCAAAGGAGCATTTGATAGGTTGTTATCATATGGAGAAGCTTGGTGCAGCCAGTTTAGCTGATTTTATTTACAAAGAAATTCAGTAAACTGGTTTGAAGTGGACAAACTGCACTGCTCAAAGCTATGATGTAAAGTGGTTTGAGTGGTTGCTTTAATGTAGTATGGGCATAATTAAGGGGAAAGGTTCTTCAAGTAATGTATATATATTGTCATGCATATAGATTGAATCTTGTTCTTGGTGACTGCAATAGAAACATTTATGAGCTTTCTTTTTTTCCAACAGTTACGTTACTTTACATTCTTCATAACAGATCAGCAAGTAACACTCACTCACTCCTCTGAAGCAATAGGCCTATTGAGACAATTGGATTGTTGCAACTATTGCCATCCATCTAATTCTGTACCCTGCTATCTCTTTCTTTAGATTAGCATCCATTTATATTAAACATACGTTGTTGTTCTACACACAACTTCATTTACTCTGAGGCCTTCCTCCTCGTCTTCTACCTCTTATAATTGCTTCTTATACTCTTTTTATTGTTTTTTCTTTTTTGCACACAGGATATGGCCAACCTAGTGCACTCATGCTGCTATGATGAAATTAATTACTAATAGTTCTTGTTTGATAAGAATTTCTAGACTTTTCTATATAAAAACTAAGTTTCATATAACGTAAAACAGTTAAAAAGTAACTACTGCCATTCAGTATTGCATTATTACTTACATATACATTCATTTCCCTGACAACATTACCTAATTTTCTGTGATCGAAATTAGTAATGGCACTGTTTTGCATATATATACTTCATTTTTTCCTGTTATAGATTCCTCTATCCCTATAGCAGACATACCACTGTGCCACTGGGGGGATTTTTTTTTGTATGACAAGAATCACAAAAATATCAACATATATTCATTTTCATGAACATGCACCTCATATTATGTTACATAATGTATATATATATGTTTTGTTCATTAATTTTACAGTATTACAAAGTAACAAATGTATATATATATATATATATATATTATACAAAA
>NW_013665926.1:206461-219350 GCF_000517525.1 Limulus polyphemus
CATATTAATGTTACATAATAGTATATATATATAGTTTTGTTTCTATTAATTTTACTACGTATTACAAGTAACAAATAGTATATATATATATATATATATATTATCAAAATGACATTATAAATCTATAGATACATTATTAAGAAGTTCAAACAATGCTCATGAAAATATTTTTTTTTGCTTCTAATAATTGAATCTTCTATTCAAGAGCAGATTCTTCATTTTGAGTTTGAAGCCTTATTATTTCCTTTCTTTTTTTGGGCTCATTCAGCCATTTATCTAGTTTTTTTTATTCATCATCTAATTTCCTTTTCTTTTCCAAATAATTTTGTTATCTCTGTAACTGTAATACCTGCAACATTCTACTGTAAATTTTTATCTTTTCAAGCTCCACCATGACCTTAAATTTATCATGATATCTTTGCTTGTATACCAGAATTTCTTTTGAAAAGTTTATTTATAGAAAAAATTACTTTCAACTGGTGCATTTCAATGAGATATAATAAGACACTTTGATTAATTCCCAAAGGTCAATGAATTTTTTATAATTTATTAGCAATTATATTTTAGATTATTTATTTTACTTCTGTATTGTTATTGCATATTTTATGTTCCTTATGATTTAAAAATATATTTTCCTTATCAATAGTTGAAATCCCTGAATTTCATAGACCAATTTCAAGGACATCCTGAATGATCTGACTCAACTGCTGTTTAATAAGATCTTCCAGACTCAAGTGTAAATTGCCGATAAAAACACTAAGTACTACTCAATTGTCCATCAACTGTACTCCATACATAAACTATGAAAAACACATAATAATGATTATTTGGTTTGTTGTAACTTCACAGCTCCTGAAACATTTGTGACTGAAAATGGTGAAGACATTATCAACAGCATTTCTTGGATTCTTGGTTTGAAAGAAACACAAGTAGTTTCAGTGTTATCAAAGTAACAACTGGCCATGGAAGATTTACGAGACCAAAAGTCAGATAATGAAGCCAACATGAGAGGCAAGAGGAGTAGTAATAAAAAAAAGAATTAGAAATACATATTGAAGAGCATGTTTTTGTACCATGCAATGCATGCTTTCTGAACTTTGTATTGAACAATGTAGCCAAATATTGCCCCAAAACAGTGATGTTCTTCAGCTTAATTCAAAGCATATACATTTAATGTTTTGCTTCACCTCACTGTTGGGAAGTATTACTACAACAAATTTTCAACAACAACAAAGTTTGATGATGAAGAGCCCACTTTTTAGAAAATAAAGCATGGAGACATCTTGATTAGGTAGTGAAATAAATTTTATTACAAATGTACAATGTTTCAACAAGCTTTTGCCATCATCAGGAATAAATGTCTGATGATGACAAAAGCTTGTCAAAACATTGTACATTTGTAATAAAGTTTCTTTCACTACCAATTCAAGTTGTTTCCAAACTTTAAGTTTCCCAGTCAACTGTGGAGCTATTGAAAGAGAAGTCTTTACAGAAGAAACTACCCTAACAGGAGCCAGCAGAACAAAGTCAAGTTCAACAGTGAATGCAATTTCTGCCAAAATTTTAAGTTTCAAATTTGTGACTAGTCTTGTGTATGGCAGAATATGTTGAAAGAGATCAATCTTGAACAAGCAGCTACAAAATGATGATCATGACATGTCTTGACGTATTCTGAAATAACAAAAGGAATGGACTGATGAAGGTTTTACAAAAGCATGGATTCCATGCAGAAGGAATGAGAATAACTGGAAAATGTTTGCAAAAAACATCAGATTTGCTGGTGGAGAAAATAAAACCTATCTTTGATTCAAAGCAAAATTTCAAGAGCAGTTTCTTTATCAACATTGTTGTCATAGTCATTAAATCTGAGAGAGAGAGAGGTTTCAGTAACTAAACGAATATAATTTATTATTCAATTTCATATGCAACACTGTTGACTTGTAGAAAATGAGTTTTAATGCAACTTTTGAATTCGGTGGCTAAAAAAAATAAATTTCAAATCAATTTTTTGCTGACCAGAAGGCCTTTCATTCATACATGAGGATCGAGATGCATTGGTGGCACTGCTGGTAACTAGTCCATAAGAAGTGTAAGATAAGAACTATCATACATAAATATATTTCTCTGCAAGATTAAAAATCATCTCAATAACAATTTATATGGGAAGTGAAACAACCACAAAAAATAACTAAATAAGGTTTGGTTGTTGAATCCTTACTTCATATTTAATTTGTCTTAAACAATATGTTGCTTTGTTGATAATATTTTACAATATTAGTGCAAATTAAAAGTCAATCTTTATGATTAAAATAGACTACTTTGCATTTTTTGTAGTACATCAATATAAAAATAAGGAAACAAAGACATTTTGTCATTTATGTGATTCTGTTACAAGCAAAACAAAGATTCATAAGATCATATAAAATGTTACTGGTATTCAGAAGCCTAATTACTAATGTTTCTAATTATATTATTTTATTTTCTGTTAAAATATACACACAAAATTACTTCACTGTTCAAAATTCCTATTTTCTCAAAATATCAACAGAGAAAAACAGTGGTGTGACACTAGGAAAGGTGACTATTATTTTTGTATGTCTTTCATCACATATAATAATATTCCTAAACTGCTAGTTTCACTGACTTCTAAGTGATATCAAATGAATTGCCTCAGTCTCAAGGTTTGTACAAAAGTAAAATTTTTAGCCCACTCCTTGGGAAACCCGAGAATTTTCCAAAAACTCCTTCTACTAAACTGCTGGACTCACCAACTTCTAAGTGGTGTCAAACAGATTGTCTTGGCCCTGAGGTTTGCATAAAGTAAAACCTTTCACCCAACTCCTTAGGGAACCCAGTTATTTCACAAAAACCCTTTTACAGAGATTCCCCAAAAGTGAATACCAAATTTGGCATTGATTTACATTACAGCACATAAATAAGTAGGGATACCAATCACCATTCATAACTTGGTTAAGGAAATTAAATTTGCATTATAGTGGCAATGATCATGAAAAAGTGCAAAACAGTAGTTCAAGCATTAAATTAAATTTGCATTATAGCAACCATGTAAATGTAGGTCATATTCCCACAGGTTTGTTAGTATTAAATATTGTGCATGATATTTACTGTAAATTACGTATGTAAAAACATCACTTCTAGACATTTGAGAGAAGTGACATGGCTTGTTTGTTATATGCAAAACAGTTTTGAAGCTCTTCTATTTTGGTATTTTCTAGATATGGAAAAATATGTAGTTCCTTGTTTATTTATAAATGCTCCATTAAGTGCAATAAACAAAACCTAACCTTGATCGGATTGTTGGAAGGGGGATCAAGGGAGGTACCTCAACTACTATGCAATTTGTTTGTGAGACTAGACACTAGTTTCATCAATTCAAAACAAGTCTCTGCTCCAGTAGCAGATTATAAATTTAAAGATACAACTACATTGCCATATATAAGTAACAGTGTAACACTCACTGCAATAGTTATTTATATCTTTCAAAATATATGAAACTCACAGTTTTTACATTGAAATTTATAGAATTTTTATCATAAAAGAATCTTACTGATCATTTTTTGGTATATTAACATGCTAGTTTTTTTTTATGTGACATAGCTTCATTGAAAGCTATGACTTGTTTCAGTTGATAAAAATGACTACTGAATTTTGTCCCATAAAATCACAAGGTACCATGTTAACATGAAAGAAGGATCCCATGCTAATTGTTTATTAAGCATTATAATTTAAAGAACAAACTAACAACTCAGATCAACCATGTACAGAAGAAGATTATAGAAATGTTGCTGAATTTAACACATTTGCTGCATGCTTGGAACCATCGTCTAACTCAAATATGAATGTCTGCCCAATAGGTCTTGTTCCTAAAGGTATGACAATACTGTCTATATATATATATATATATATATATATATACACACACACACACACACATTTATATTTGTAGTTTTCTTCAATTAAAGATTTTCATGGTTTGGTTATGCAAAGAGTTATATGTACAAATACAATGATACAAGATATTTGATGTTCCATTTGCTTATCTACACAATTTTAGAGAAGTTGTTGAGGTCAGTACAATGAAAACAAAATAATTTATTGTTAAAAATTATGGCATCAGTGCCATCAACTAAACTGATATGCAGACTTATTACAGGTTCCATCTAATTCAACATTCAGAAGATGTGGTTCTGGCACATTAAAAAGTTCTCTAAGAAAATATAGCCATATGTGAAAAAGTAACCACCTATTTAGTGTAGGTGATCTATTAGGTTTGTTTGTTTTCAGGTATTTGTGCAAAACTACTTAAAGGTTATCTACACTATCTGTCCATAAGTTTGAACTGATAAGACTAGAGAGAAGGCAGCTAGTCAATAGCATCCACTGCAAACTCTTGGGCTACTCTTATCTGACCATATAGTGAGATTTTACTGTTACCCTTATAATGCACCCATAGCCTGAGAAGTGAGTGACAGACCCACAGATCCAGAGTCTGCTACACTTGGCCTATTTTATTAGGAGTTACAAAATAACCCATGTACTAAAAAAACTGTAAATGTTTAATACAACTAACAAGAATAGTTATTAAATTCAATAGTGAGCTTGTGGATGTAAATTTCTGCAAATTATGATGATATTAGTTGATAATTAAAATACATCATCTGCCAAATGCATAGAATTTGTGGAAATATATATAAAACTTTGGAGCAGAATTGAACACGAGTTCATTAGGAAGTGTGTTAATTACAGAATTTGCAATATCCTGCACATTCAACATCATGTTTTAATCATGCACATAGAATGAATTACCAGCAATGATTCATTCCCAGTGTTATAACAACAAACTGTGTCCAAATATCTGTAAAGCCTACAGGTCTTCAGCAATTAAAGCTTAACAGTTTGATGTAAAATTTGCAATAATGGCACTCATTGTGTTGAAAGAAAAGGCAATTATACAATTAAGAAAATTTTCAGTGCTGGTCATTAATGGTCTCGTATTACCTTTAAAAGTATATAGTTAATTTATTATAACAGTAACCAAGTTATACTCTACTATCTAAAAGTTACAATTGTGATTTTTGCAGTATATTGTTTGTTGAAGTTTCAAAATTAACTTTCAAAACTAAGTTTCAAATGAATTAATGCTTACAATTACTTTGCCAATGATATTAAATTTTATTTAAAGCAATCATATAAGTTTATTTTATTGATTTTTCATCAATATACAATTCTTAAAAAAAAAAACACATCTTTTTTCCCTGGCTGTAAAAGAGGAAGTGCTTGTTTTTAAATTCTATATTTTATATAAATAAAAACTGAATAGCATTTAGAGCTGTATTGGTGTTTTTGAGAATTGCATTTAGAAAGGTGCATTATTAAAATTGCATATCAAGAGCTAAATACAAAGTATGATGATAGGAAATAATTATTTCAAACTCAAATGATATATAGGTTTTAGTAACAAACACTAGTTTTGAAATATGTTATCATTTTGCATGAAATTATTCAAAGTTTAATTTTAAAATACATTTATGGGAATCAAACTCAAATGATATATAGGTTTTAGTAACAAACACTAGTTTTGAAATATGTTATCATTTTGCATGAAATTATTCAAAGTTCACTTTTAAAATACATTTATGGGAATCATACTGCCTAGGTATCATATGAGAAAGAGACTGTAGGTGAAAGAAATACCCAAGAACACTATTTAAGTGATACCTTTCCAGGGTATATATCAAATAAGTAAAGTCATCCAGAATATCATATTTGCAAAGATGTTTCTTAAGCTATGTTTATATATGTGAGTGCTTGTTAACATATCACAGCCCAAATAAATGTTATTCTTAAAGACAAGTTCCATTCAATGTGAACTGAGGAAATATGTCACAAAGTAGGTGCTTTCTGAAACTATATATCATTAAACATATCTTTTGTGAAGCTTCCAACAGTTATGCTGAAGAACAAAAGACCATTGTTTTTTTTTATGCATTTTTACAGAAAGTGTTGTTTACTTAAAAAGAGTCAAATGCATGTTTCTTTTTCTCAGTTCTTCAGATAGACTATAATTAGAATGTCTATTTTAAATTCCTTTGAAATTCATACTGCATCAAAGGCTCTCAATAAGCTTTATGATTTAAACTGTACTACTTAGAATGACAAATTTAAAGCCCATAAAGTTAAATCAAGGTTAGATATGTAAATTTTACATTATCGATATATCACAAAATGCATTACACCACAATGTAAATGTCAATATGAATAACATTAATAACTGGTAGTAACATAATTAACAGAAAAGTGGATGTAATACTGTGTTATCAATATGTCAAACTAAAGTAATGTTCAGCAAAATAAGACGTATTAAGCTGGTTACTAAACAATATATTTACAATACTATATCACATAGTTTGAATACTAACAGTAAAACCGAAGCAAATATGAGTTACTATTAAAATTAAAGCCTTCTTTGGTACATTTATTACCCTCGCTTCCAGATGGGAGGTGAGGGTATATAAAAAAAAAAGAGTCCCCGTATGTCTGTTTCCATGCAAAAACTAGTAGGCCGATGTACACGAAAATTATACACAAGATGGGAAGTCAGTATGGGACAGTCCTCCCCAAATTTAGTCTAGATCCAAATCACTTTGAAGCATGTTTTTATAATGGGGAGATAGGGCATTTTTGCAGTTTTGGGTTATTAACTCTGTAAATTGTGATCGGATTTGTACCAAATTTTATGGGCACATTAAGGTTGAGACTACTATCAGAATAAAAAAAATTATCCAAATTGTTGATCATTCTGGATCTGAGAAGGATTTTCTGAGTTTTTGAAGGTGAAATTTGACATTATCCAATATAAACTCATGCAATCTCGAAAAGAAGCATCTGGGATAAGGTATGTAATCTCTCTGTTTGCTCTTGTTTTTCCTTTACTTCATTATCGGTAAAGAAAGTAATTTTGATATAGATGAGCGTAAATAGAAAGATTCGGGGCAAAACTATTACTAATCCACCATACTGATACCATCTTTCAATTCAAGCACACTTAGTCTTTTATACAAGGTTCTTTTAATGGAAATACCATATATCTTGTTCATATCTTAGTTCAGCTGAAACATATTACATAAAAATACGTAAGATCGTGTTTTACAAAAACAGAAACTCATTGTTTGCAACATTATAGACTTTATCAGCTTAATGCTTATATTTTATTACAGAACAGAAAAGAGGATATAACAAAAGAATCGCTCTGAACTTTGATTATTTGCAAAAGATGTTTACAATTTTTATTATTATTAAAATTCCCAATTATAATTAACAGGCCCCTCACAAGCCAGTGGGGGGACATTTTTGTTGAAAAAAAACACTTACCAAATCTGTTTTTTCTTAATTTGAACTGAAATTTTTTGGACAATTTTATTGGCTAAAAAGAAGAAATCTCCCACACTATTTTAGTGTTGGGGCTTGCAAAAAGTAAGTTGAAATGGTAAGGAGACTGTAATTTGTCATCACATCATGAACGTAATGTCCAAGCACAAGAACTACCTTGGCAGATATTGTGCAGCAAGCCAAGTACAATATCATGCCTGTAGCTGCTTTCAAAGTGTTCCTGTCTGCTCATCCTACTGTTGACTATCATGATGCTTCAACCTTTTCTCAAATCACAAGTGAAATCCTTTGAATCTCAATTGAAAGCTAAACATAAAAAGGTGATAGCAGAAGTATGAAACATTGGAAATTGCTTAATTAATGATACTGAGAATGTGGCTTTCTTGATATATACTGAAGTTACTCTCAGCAAGTAGACCTTAGCACTAGCTAGTATGGAGACTTGAGGATGCTGTATTTCACTTAAAAATTTATCAATTAACAAATGAAAACTTGTCTCAAAAAGATACATCCAAAATCACTCTCTTTGGGAGTTTCCAGATTGAACTTACTTTTAATACTCAACAAACTGTAGTGTAAAGACACCCCTTGGCTCCTGAGGGATATATTAAAATGTTTAAGGTTATTCCTCTACAGAATGGTTACAAAGTACATCAGACCCCATCACTGATCACATAGTCCTATTTGTTACTAACAAAAAAATCACATTCTAATACTTAAGTTAAAATAAGAAGTTAGAACATTTCACAAATAAGGTACTTTCAATATACTTAAAAAAACAGTTCTATAGCAAAGAGAAACATCTCAATCTCACCTTCATAAAACTGAGGGAATTTGTTTCTGAAAAAGACCAATGTAGGAAAAGACAGGATATTGTACTGTTTAGCAATAACAGGATCACTGACTTTAACAAAGTCAATGTCATTTTGTTCAGCTTCATCATCAATATTCTCCAGTTCTGTCAATACTTTATCACACTCATTACAGTGATCCTTATCTGTTACCAACAGAAAAAAACTAAAGTCAAGTTCTTGTTTAAAATCACTAGAAATGAAATACATGATAGGAAACATGAATCTTTCTAACGGAGCAACTCAGCCATTAATAATCTTGTTAAAATTCATAAAAAAAACATTTGATTCTAAACATGATGCATGTTAGAAACCAATAAATTATTCTAAGTAATCAACTGAGTAAGTCACAAAAAATTAAGGTATTGTATTTCTCATCCTTGTTTAAATTCCTTGGAATATAAGTATTTTATGGTGCATATAACACATACTAGATACTATAAACTCCTCTACAAATAACTGAATAAATCACTCACAAAGGGATTAAACTATCAACTTTAATGTTCTCATTTAAAAATGTATGAAATAAAATACTTGTATGCTAGATAATTTAAATGTTTTTAACTAAGCACTTCCTCACAAAAAAGACAAGCTATTATGTTTCTTGTTTAAAATTATTATAAATAATGTGTGATTATACAAAATGATCCATGTTAACAACTTTTAATCATTCTAATTAATAACTGAAAAAGTCAAACACAAGACAGTTCAGGTACAGTCTTTTTTGCCCTTGTTTAAATTTGCTGGAAATTAAATATTCTATTATGCACATAAGACAAAAACCACAAGTTCTTCACTTAAAAAAGCATTAACATACCATAATACATATTCTTATTTAAATCTTTTAGAAACAACTCTCGATTATACATGTTAGAAACTAAAAAACCCTCCATTCTAAGCAAATGAGCAAGTCACCTACTGTAAAAAACAATTAAAACATTGTAAGTCATGTTCTTCTTTAAAAGTATTGATAAATGCTATTACACGCATAATCTATATAAAATTTTATAAATCAGCAAACAGAAACATATGTATGTTAAAGTGGTTAATAAATTTTGACATGAATTAGAGAGTTTTAAATAATTATGACTCTTAGGTGAAGATAAACATACTGAAGTTTACATTAGTTATAGTAGCTGAGCAGTAGCAAACTTACAGAAAAGAACAGCTACAAAATTAGATGTGTCCAACATTTTTTCCAGCATCTTAAGATTGATTTCTTCAATTTTTTCTGGATCATCTAGAACATCTTCACTTGTGACCCACTTCAAGACATTGTCCTCATCCTTCAGTTTACCTGGAAAACCAGATACATACACAATACACATTTAACATTCTTTTCTAGTCATTCATTATTTTCCATGTTTTAAACTTAGAATTACAATAAATTTAAAATCAATGTTATTGGTCAGGAAAAACTTAATTCATTTTATCATGGTGCCTTAAAACTTGGGGTGGTTTTTATGTTTCATCAATTTTTTAGTCTAATATTTCTTTCATTAATTTTCATAGTTAACTTATCACTCTTTACTGTGTTCTGTTTTTACCCATTTTTCTCATCTATTTTATATATCATGTTATTTTACACTGTCCATTGAAATTTCCTTCACATTTGAAGTATGCTTATTTATAATAAAGTTTGTGCATGTAACGTCATAGTCACATGATAGGGGAATTCTTTACTTGACAAGTTGACCTAATGCCTGCTAGGTATTTGTTAATCTCTACACAATGGTGAAGTTCTGTTCAGCTATTGGTTACTCAAATTGAGATAAAAAAGAAAGAATATTGTGTAAATGGAATTTCCTTTGATATTTCCATTTAAAAAACAAAAAACTGCTTTGGTTATGGCTAATACAAATTAAATGTAATGGTTTTACTTCAAATATCAGTTAACTCTAGACTTTGTACTGAATATTTCATGGACAATGACTTTTGTTATCAAATTTCTGAAAAACTCTTCTGCTTCTCTTTAGCAGCTGAAAAGAAATATAGGATTTACTTTCAATTGCCTGAGAAAAGCTGAAGTTTTTTAAAACGTTTAATACTTGGGTTCTCTCAACAAATGTTTTGTTATTAACCCTTCATAAATCAAAAACAGTTAAAACCTGGTGCAATACCATCAAAGTTTAGCCATGAGAAGGAGCTTAAACCTTATAAAACAAAGTTGACATTCATTTATGTATGTGTGTGTGTGTTAATATATATGGAAAGTTATGAAAAAAAACTTACTGAAGTAATTATTTAGATCTGCTTCTTAAACAATGTCACATAAATGCTTGAGTATGAGTGTTTGATTGAAATGATACTTAATAAAAACAAGTTTACTAAGGTGTTTTATCTGTTATATTTATCTTACATTTTAACCACCTTTGCATATACTTTTCTATTGTTAAGCTTATGTGTTTTACCATCCTTGTACAGAGTCATAATCAAACCAATCAAAAAACTATTTTCAAAAGTATTTGCTTAATTACTGAATAGGAACATGCTTAATTATGCTATCTTATTTACAAGTAAACATTTGTTTCATTTTAATTTAGGTATTTAAATATTTATATAATTGTACAAGATATCCCTTATGTTTAGTAGAGAACCTGTAGATAATTTTATAGGCCTTTAAACATCTAAAGACAAAAAATCCTCATCAACTTGACAAATTCAAGGACTTTATAGATTTATACACAAACACACACACACACACACATACATATATATTTGATTACCAATTACTAGTTGTCTCATTCATCCTGAACTGTTAAAGTGACTGCTAGTCTGAAAGAAATTACCACACAGAAGGATACTAGGATGTAACATTTTGATTTAAGTCACTGAAGATCAAAAGAGAATATGTATTTATGACTGTATTTACTTCTTTGTATTTTGTTTTTCAAATTTTCAAAGATTTTGTTTAGACAAGCTGTGTCAATAACCAGCTGCATTTCCCCCAAAAACTAATTCCTTCTACTTCAAGTGAAAGTTCATAAAGGTTTAATAGAAGAAGCTCTTTGTGTGTTACTTGGTATTAGTCAATTAACTGTGTCAAAGATCATCAACATAGGCATGATGTAAAGCTTCATAATAGCCCAAAATATTTATAAAATTAAGTTTCAAGCATAAATGGTGTGGACAAGGTTGATACATATGCAATGCTTCCAATGAATAATATGGTTCAACCTAACACTAGCGTATTCTGTATTCCCCCATCACGTGACCACAAAACTCATGCTGTTTAAAGTGAATAAACCTCTATAATCAAAATACCCAACACAATAATATCTTTGCGTTGAAGAGGACTTTTATGTATAAAATTTTATAAATAGCAAAATATGCAAGCAACAAAATAAGTCATTTCAATAATATTATACTTTAACTAAATATATTACACAATATATATCAATGGTAGTTAGTAGAAAAACCTTCTATGTTAGGCCTATAAAAAGGTGCAGCTCATATTCAAAGGGTTGAAAAAACAAACATAACATAGTTTGAAATTTCTATCACCTGGAGCTACTGTTTTACATTTCACACCCACACATTCACTAAGGTAACTGAGTGTACAATGTTATCCAAAAAATAAACTAAGTCTGGATTTATGTTATTATAATTTAGAACCTTTTTATGTACCACAGCCACCTGTTTGCAATTTAAAATTTTACATGCATCCCTTGTATTTATAAAGAAACTGAACAATCAATTTTCTTACTAAAGTGAACTTCCACTAATAAAATACTATAATATTAATTGTTAAGTCACAAAATACTGATATTGTTAACTAGCATAGTTCTATTTTGTTATGAAGACATTCCTTTTACTAAATAGAACCACAGTAGCTAAAATTGTGGGTAATGATTCTCTTTGTGAAAATACAAGGTGATTTTTGAAGTTTCTCTGATAAAATCCTAACATACTGGACAATTTTAAAAACTACATCATGCTCTTAAAAGATTAATAATTAAAAATGTCCAAAGTTCTCGTATGAAAGGTGTGTGGAAAACTACTGGTGCATTCTGGCACAACAAAGCAAGGCTAGGTGTGTAAAGTGCAAAACAACTAGCAGACGACAGTGTCACTCACTCCTCCTGTCTGTGGAAAGTTGCATTAGAAGCCACTTCTGTGTTCCAGCAATACTCCAATTCCCTGCTTGGCACAAACAGTTTATAAAGAAAGAGCTACAATAAAACTTATCAAACTTCAAATGTCATGGACACAGAAAATGTATGAAAATGTTAGAAGCTTCATTTAGCTTGACAAATAACACTTAAAATAAAAAACTAAAAAGCAAAAAAGCAGTAAAAAACAAAAATAAAGCTTTAAATTCTGTTTATGTTAAGGGTAGTTAAGCTAATGGTTATTATTAAACACACCAAACATGACACACATACAAAACTAAAAGTCTGAAAGTTTAATTCAACAAAAAATATGAATTTTCCACTTAAAATTGAATAAAACAAAGCCATAACAAAAACAAAAAGAAAGTTGCATGTATGGTCATCTATATTCTATATATACTTACAGAAACTAGTTTGAAGGCATTTAAATGGTTGAATAAATATTTATGTTTGCATTTTATAGTGTGTGTGTATGTATATATTTATATATATATATATATATATATATATACTACC
>NW_013665926.1:219969-224770 GCF_000517525.1 Limulus polyphemus
ATATATATATATATATATATATATATGTATATATATACATATAATTATTGCTAAGTATTAACTATATGAGACCTGCATGCATTGATCTGTTGTATGGTTTTTTTATTGCAATATAAAAATCCTTATTAGGTGAAATATAGTTTCAGAATTACTTTATGCAAATATCTTATTTTTGTGATTTTTTTATGACTGTGCAGCTTTGAAATTTCAAAAAGCTTTCATTGTGATATGTTTTTAAGGAACAGTTAAAATGCTTACCCTTGATCTAGATTTTAATTACTGATTTTTATATCTATCTACATCTTTTTAAGTTTCAAATAAAGTTTTTACTTTATAAAACTGTAAATGTTATCTGTGTTTGATTCAAAAAACAAAGTATGCATGCAGCTTTACTGGCATACAATAAAAATAACTATTTCATCATACTAAAATTATAGTCAAGCCAACTTTTTTAAATTGTTAATATATATGTAATCAGTTTTATCCTTGTTTTATATTCATATACATATATAGCTTTTTACATTTTTTGTGGCCATTTTCTTTGCTTATTCAAGCAGTCACTTAGGCCAATATGGTCAACTGCAAACAAAGGCTAACACAATGGCCTTGTCGGCAAAACAAAACTTCATATAATCAAGTGCAAAATGATTTAACAAGCCCTACCTCATTTTTTTATTTATGTTATCAAACATCTAAGGTAGTTTATTTTATTAGCAGGGAGTAAAGGACTATACATGAAAACGAAACAAAAAGCCTACCTCATCTTGTTCTATAAAACATTTATTTTCCACATATCAACCTGGATGATCTCCTCCAATGGGCAACAGAAGTGAGCAGCCAGGGAGAGGGTAGAAAGAAGCAAAACAAAAGGCAGAGGACAGCAGACATGGGGTATTCATATTTGAATGCATTCAAATACAGCTTTGGGAGTTTTGGAATACTTTCGCAGGGAAAATTAATATATTCATATTCAATGGCATAGTAATCATATTTGCTGAATGATTTAGTGAATACTTAATATTGTAAGAGGTAATGCCAATTTTTGAACTCATCAAATTTTTGTACTGTCATTATTACATTTGCAGCAAATTAATTTCTCTTTCAGTACAAGCCTCGTTCCCATGGGAACGAAGTTTGTACTAAAAGAGAAATTAATACTTTTCTGTACAGAAAACAACATAATATAATATGTTATTTGATAGTTGAAATCCTTGTCTTTCTATTGGTTATAAATAATATAGTATTGAACATCAGAGAGAACTACTGACAAATCCTGAAAGAAAGGATGTGACAGGTGGGTGTATCAAGAGGGGACAATTATCTCTTTGATGACTATGTAACCAAAAAAAGTTGAAGGCTATGAAAATTATCCATTACCTGAGCAACGACATTATGATGAGTAATTTAAGTTAAACTTCATACTTCTTGGAAGGGTAGTAAATAAATTAGAGAAGAGGGGAGGGGATGTCCAGAGGGAAAAATGTCACATTTCTCATATTATATTAATTGGTATAACATGAATGAAAAGTAGTTTAATTAAATTTTGAATGTAACTTACTAAAAACATCATGACATGCGCAGTAAAAGATGCTCGTGACAAGAGGGTTAAATCAGGTCAATTCTCTCCAACCACCTTAAAATTTATTTTATTACATGAGAGAATTTGAGTTGGCTACTAAACTGCCTTCAGTGATACATGAACACTTCATACTTCCTACTGCTAGATTTGGTCACATCAAGGCAAAGTGTAAATATTGTGAGCAAATTATTTCTACTTCAGGAAAAATCACTTCTAACCTGCTGACACATTTGAAGGTAAGCCTTTTTATTATTTTTGTTAATATAAACTATATTCCATGTAAATTATACAATATCATATAGATAAACTAGATTTCTCCTGTGTTTTAAACCATATTTTGTATTATTTTCATTTACTTAGTATTATATGCTTTTATCATTTTTATTATAAACTATATTCTACATTGTATAACCGAGATATTAATTATAATGTATTATTTTCATTTTTATCATAAACTATATTCTATATTATATAACAGATATTTATTATGTATTTTTATTATATTATTTTTATTATTATAAACTATATTCTATTGTTACACTAAATTTCTCATATTTTGAACTATATTCATTATTTTTATTTATTATTATTATGTTTTTTTATTATAAACTATATTCTATGTTATATAACTGAAATATACTGTTTTATTTCTAGCTTAATCATGAGGCAGAGATACAGAAGTCTACATCTGACTCTGGTACTTCCACCCAGGTGCAGCAGCCTACAATAGCAGTGTACTGTACAGAACCAATTAAATATAAATCTACACACCCTCGTTAGAAGCACATCACTAACAAACTCGTCAATTTTATTGCCAACACATTGCAACCCTTCTCAATGGTGGAGTTAAAGATTTTCAAGATCTAATGCCAGCCATGGATTCTTGGTATATTTTTCCCAGTCACAAGCATCTTTCCACAATGTTGACCGAGTGCAGGTTTGATGAAGTCTAACTAAGGCATCTCTCTCTACTGCAACTTGTACTAAACATCAATGTCACTGTGGATATCTGGAGTAGCAGACAAATGCACAGCTTTCTTGGAGCCACTGGTCATTTTATACTTGCTGGCATGTTGGCATTTCAAGGGGCATCACACATCTGATAACACTGCAACTCAATATCATGAAACGATAAATCTCTTTAACATTAACAACAAGATGTCATATTTGTGACATCTGATAATGCAGCCAACATGATCAAGGCTTTCTGCTTGCCTGGATTTGAACCACAAACACTACCTGGTGTGAGAGATAGTGATAGCTCATCTACAGATAGTGACTCAGAAGATGAACTTTTGGATGAATTTAAACCAGCAGACAATTTATTCGAATTTCTTCCTGAATATGACCCCTGCTTTTCCCTCACACTACAACTTGTGGTCAGGGATGTCATGAAAAAAGCTATACTACTGCTGAAAGTAATTTCCAAAGCATCAGCCATTGTGTCCTACCTGATTTATTTGAGGGAGAGGCCAGAGTTCAGTCAGTAAAATCAACACAATGGAACTCAGAAATTAAGATGATTAAGTCTTTATTGAAGTTGGATAATCTAGATACTGGTACATCAAAAGTTATCATTTTCCTACACTTAAAATAGATTTCTGATAGATACTTACCTCCTCTCAAACATAAGCTTTTCCCAATTTTAATCTGCCCTCTAATGCACTAAAAATAATTTTATTCTTGCTTGGCTCACTAGCCTTTATACCCCCTCAGTTCAGGCTGCTCATTTAGCATGTATATCAAATGAGATGACCTTCCACCAATATGAGCACGACACACACTCTTAGAGCAGCTGGCTCCCTCTATATTACATTTGGTGTACCTCACTTTCGAGATTTTGCACACCAAAAAACAGAAAAACATCGGAAATGGGGAAGGAAGGTAAGTGAAGTGTGCGAAATGAGGCAAGTATTTAGCAGAAATTATTTTCAGTGTAGAAAAATTATAACCTCCAATACGATACATACCTCCTCTCACAAAAAAAGCTACATTGAGTAGGTGAAGGGTCCTGTGTAACAGGAGTAAGAGACTCCTTAAAGAAAGCATCCATATGGAATTGAACAGCTGTTACAGTAATTGAATGAAAGCACACATGAGAGGGATCACACCACTTCTGGAACAGGTATGCTTTTTGGTCTTGAGTAATGAAAGGCCTTGGTAAACATTGAAGCAAGACTCTCCCAAATCCCAATCGGCCAGATGAACTTCCACATTCCATCCTCGGTATTACAAGTTGGAGGACAGTGCTGAAGAATCAATTGAGCATATACAATGAAACATGGCCAGGGTAAGCAGACTGTGAACAACAAATATACACTAACCTTAACCACAAAGAAACAGAGTGTCATATTGCAAGCAACCAGAATTACAATGAAGAAGTAAGCAAACAGCAATTGTCAGACAAATTTCCACTTCAATTGTAGGAAGAAAGAAGTATACCAAACTGAACCTGGAATTATGGGGCAGTGTGTGTGACTCTCAGATCAACCATAAGAACAGTGATTCCTTCTTTAGCCAGTATTACGAGCAGGAAAAGAATAAGTTCCACTCAACCATAAGAGCAGGGAAGAAAACCACACGTATCCAGAATTATAAGTAGAATGTGGAACATCTGCTCATCTATAGGAACAGGGCATCATATGATGGGCATTACAAGGCAGACAAAGTCCTCCGAGCTCAACTGTAGGAGCAGGGAACATTTATCCTTCAACCGGAATTACCTAGATGGGGAGTCTACCTATCTCAACCTTAGGAACATGGTAATGTCAATCTGAACTCAGTATTATGATGAGAATCCAGTGGTGGCTGGTCTAGCTGCCTCCCACACCAGACCTCCTGGAACAATGTAGGAGGGAGAAGGAAAGAGGGTTGTAGAGAGAAATAATGTTACCATATGTATGCTACACTCCCGAGGAAGCCTCCATGGTCCACCACCCCAGTGGCTAGTAATTGGAAAGTGGTAAGGAGGAATGATATACCCGAGAAAGTGCAACGGGTGACTGCAAAACCCTATTTTGAAAAGCAGACCGTTCCCAATTTATTCAATCGAGGGAGCAGCAGGGATGGTCAGAAATCCCCTTTTACTTTACTCATAATAGTACATGAGTGCCAGTCTGCCAAGCATGGAATAGAACAATAAATATATATATAGATAATTACCACTAGGTAAGCTGCTAGTGTCTTGCAGAACACCTCATCTCAACAATGTGTGTTACAACC
>NW_013665926.1:225770-277220 GCF_000517525.1 Limulus polyphemus
TGGTGGGGGGAACCAAGGGTGAGCAAATCAAACAGAGCCTCCCAGACACCTTAACATGGAGAGGTGTGGATGAAAGAAATACATTTGGTGAGATGTATTGATAGGGAGGAATAAAATGGCAAGCCCATACTAGAAAAAAAAAAGTAGACCAACCCAAAGTCAGAGGCCATGGAACCAGAGACCAGAAAAACAGCAGGATGCCACCCAGATGAGTGGCAACTGCACCTATGTGCAGAATGCCCAGACAAGAGCATAACCACCAGACAATTGGAGGATGGATGGACCACTCCATGGGAATAGCCATGAGCAGATGATAGAACTGACCCACAACTAAATTCAAAATACTGGGAAGAAGGCAAGCCAAGAGTAATGCCCTGTATATACGGGCCCAGAAGTTATAGACCCAAAGTCGAAAAACAAAGATCCAGAACCAGATACCCACCTATTTGAAGAAGTATAGGACCACTTGGAAGTTGGTGGAAAGCACTAAAACAATCTTCTATTGCAAAAGGTGGAAGATAAGAGACAGAGCTCTATGAACAATGAAAAGCACCAAAACTGAGAAACAAAGCCTAGATATGCCAAAGTCCAATACTTGAAAATATCAAGGATATTAAGATATGTACCCCAACCTACAAGAGAAGCATTGGTGAAAGTCAGAAAACCTGTATGATGCACACCTTCCCACCACCAAACAACATTGGACCAATGGAAGGAATGAAATACGATCAGATGAACCAAGGGATCCAAGAAGAGGTGCCATCAGCTGAGGAATATCCATCAAAGGTAAGATGCAAGTGCCATGGAAGGGTACGAGAGCAAACGATGATGCACAAATCCTCAAAAGAGATAGAACCTCCTGAGGCAGCCAACAGAGGAAAGGGCCTTGAAGACTAAATGCTCCATATCCCAAATAACGAGTGGAGAATGAAGGGTCCAAATGATGTGGGAAAGTGATGAAAATGATCCAAGAAAACCAAAAACAGGGAAAAGAGAAAATCCTTCATATTGAAGAATCAAACCACACGATCTGAATCCTCCAGGAGCAAACTGATGTGAACTGAAGACAGGAAGAAGCCAGAAACCAGTCATCCAGTGAATGATGAGACCAGATAACTGACACAGGTAGATGTCCAGTGAACTTTATCACTACTCACGAAAACATGGAAAGGATTTGAGGGAAACCCAAACAGAAGAGCCTAGAACGTAAAAATACCCCCTCCCCCAGGGGCGACTGAAAGAAGGCGGGTAGGAATGCTACTACTACGTTGAACAAGGACATCCACAGACAAGGTGTAAAAACCAAATGAAGGGATGGAAACAACACCCTGGTGGAACAAAGAGGATCAGAGGCTGAAGAAGACAGGAGTGGTCAATGATGGGCCTCCATACATCAGCCATGGAGGTGACAACTAAAGGCTGAGTGGAAAACATACCAGATGAACTGGAGAAACTGGCACTATAGTTCCTAGTAAGAGTGTCACCAAAAAAGGGCAACCAATTGCATGAGACAGGTTCCCTTGAAGGACAGAAAGGAATGGTAAATAATAATTGAGGAGATGGCCACTGGAAGTGAATAGATACATACTCTGAAAAACCCATAGAACCTATGGAACTGAAGTGAAAGTCTCCCAAAAGTCGACAAAACAAAGAAACCCAGTCTCCACAGGATTTGATCCCATCGTGTAGAGACTCATACTGCTGTCAATGTCCAAGTGAGTCAAGTGAGAATAAATTTTTTAAGGATTAGAGGATAGATGAATATTGGGAAAAGCTTTTGTGTGAGCAGCAAAGTTTCCTCTGATTTTTCAATCCATGTGAGGAATGAATTTTTTCATGTGCATCAATATCAAGGCAATGTGCAGATGTGTGCTACCAGTTTTAAGAGGGGGGGGGGGTATTTTTAGACCACTGACCCTATTGGATCATTAGGATACTTTGCAATACCATCAGTTGGTTTTTTGGGCTTTAGGCCTATTGATTGCCAAGGCCATTAAGGCCATCAACATGTTGATACTCCTCACCATTACTGAGGGTGTATGTGGCTAGAATAATAAAGTGTATGACACTTGATTGGTTGTTGTGTGGTCATACAGCCACAGATTAGAAGGAACACTGGTGAAAAAAGATATGTATTGTATTGGAACTTATTTTTCATGACTGAACTGTACTTGCAGATTTGGTGACAATATTGATATCTTTTGAAGAGGCAACTGATTTTACCCAGGGTCAGAACATTGTTACCTCCAGTTATGTAGTGCCATGTGTTTATGACAGAGATTGATGGTATGCAGTCCAGATATAATTTCAAAAAATCTGTTCATGCCTAGCTGACTCAGTATGAGCAATGAAGTGTCTTCTGCTTGGCTGTGGCACTGGATCCCAGATTTAAACTTGACTGGTGTTTCACTAGACCTATGGTCTATGAATCCAATCGAATGCTTCTACAGCAAGAGGTCAAGAAAGTTTCCTCAACAAATAATCCTACAACCATGGAACCAAAAGAGGACTGTAAATCCCCCACCTCATAAAAGTAAATGCTTCAGTTTCTTTGCTGCCTCTAGCTGAAACCAGCCACCTCATCTTCAGAGGATACAGATATCAACAGCTAAATCGATGGTCCTTGCATTCCTGAAGAAAGCAACAATCTAGATTATTGGAAGATCCATCAAAAAACCTTTCCTAACCTATATCTACTAGCCAAAGGCTACCTGAGTATTCCAGCATCCTCTGCCACATTTGAGCATTTGTTTAATATCAGAGGCAAAACCCTCATTCCTGATCACTGCTGCCTCAGTGACAAGACATTTGAGAGACTGATGTTGATAACGATCAATGGACAATTATAATATCTATGAGTTTCCCTTAAAAATAGTCTTTGCTCTAAAACTTTGTTATTGCATTTTTAAAAGGAAAGGTATTGAAATGTTATTATTTGTTCAAATTTTGTTTGGTTCAGTTTCTAAAAGGTGTGTGTTAATAAAAATATTAAAATCTTATTGTCTGCTGTTTTATTATTACTGCATATTACCTGACAAAGTATTCATGAATACATTCCTCTGTATTTGTATTTGAATACTTAGCATTTTCCCTGTATTCGTTTTTGTATTCATAAAAATATAAAATATTCATATTTGATTACTGATCTGCAGTATTTGCCCCATCCCTGGAGGACAAGAGAAGAAAAAATGGAAGGTATTGGATAAGGCTGCCCGATAAATAGCAATGGTAGTCACAGAAGAACCATTGTCGAACAGTCAGGTAAAACATTCTGAAATGTGAGGAACATTAGAATGGGAAGAGAGGTAACCATGGCACAGAGACAATGGCAGAAAACCCACCATTTTCTCTAATAAACCATTAAAGATGAAGGATGGACTGACTGTGAAACCAGAGTGTGGTGTTGGCAGGATGACACACAGATGACTGAAGTTGCTGGAGAAGGGAGTGGGAAAGTGGAAGTGGTAGATGACTGAAAGAGGGTAAG
The DNA here is from genome assembly GCF_000517525.1 of Limulus polyphemus. Taxonomy (NCBI): domain Eukaryota; kingdom Metazoa; phylum Arthropoda; class Merostomata; order Xiphosura; family Limulidae; genus Limulus; species Limulus polyphemus. The sequence continues at coordinate 229,258 of NW_013665926.1, forward strand.
GACTGGAAATCATGACTGAGTAGGCCAGAACAAGTTAATGAGAAATATTCTATACAGAGTGATTTGATTAAGGGTAAAACCCTGGGATAGTAGGTGGACAAGAAGAGAGGCTTAAAGGGAAAGGTTGGATCAATCTTGACTGAAGATGTCTACCACCAAAGACATATGATGTGGAACTAAGACACAAAAGAGGGGTAGTTTGAAATTGAGGCAAGTGGCAAATGTGTCCAGCCATGGAGTACTCCATTGGATGCACAACCACTGAAACATCTGGTGATCTAGGTACCACATAAATAGTTGTTCCACAATTCTTTAAAAATAAAAATAAAAAATGGAAGCAAACACGAGTAAAATTAGATATGTCTACACTAGGATACCAAATTGAGAAGTGAAAAATGGGTTCTACAGATTATAGGGAGTCAGGTGTGCCAGGAGGGTGTGGAGGGCTGTCACATGCTTATTTGCATGCTACATAGAGTACAGCTGTACCACATGTAAATAAGTGGGGGAAAGTGGGATTATCAAGGTAATGTATTGGAATTTGGAAATTATCATATGAAGAAAAGTATTTTCAATCTTAGCATGAAAATCATTTTGCACTCGGAGCAGTCAATAATTTGACTCCATATATTCCCAAACAAATCTTTAGGAAGAATACTTAATTAAAAAATCTGATTTTTTGTGTAAAAAAGACCTGTAATGTTTACTGAAAGTTTGACAAATTTTGTGAAGATACACAAAACATATTAAAATTTATTGTATGAAAACTTTGATGGTTACTTTTTGGTTACAAATTTGGTCACCTCAACTGATCCCGTATGGATTGAGTTAACTTAATGGTATAATTTTTCCCACAAAGTGGACTGTACCCAGCCAGTCATGAAAGAGTTAACTTCAGTAATCAGAGCACAATAACATTAAACTTATATACTTCAAACTTTGTTCAACAATAATTTGACTGATCAATGAGATATTAGCTTTTTACAACATCCCATCATTTAACGTACAATAATTGTTTTGTGTAAAACATCAGATTGTTTCTTATTAAATTAGTTACACTGTGAAAATTTCAATCTTTGTTTAAACTGATATGTGTAAAAAATATGAAGCTTTGTTGATCAATAAGTTATCTATTAGCTTTCTTCATTTAATTGACAATTACCTCAAACCTATATGTTAAGTATTAATAGCAGGTTATTTCTAAAACAAAACAAGCACTTGTACATATAATAACTGCCAGAAAAACATAGTGGTTACTTTACAGGAAAAAATATAAAACATAAGTGATCAAGCATGTGTGTCATGTTATTAGTAAAGAAACATCCAACTACACAGTACCTTTATAAACAACAGGCACTCCATTTCTGAAGAGCACTAATGAAGGGAATTTTGTGATACCAACTTCCTTTTTTGCTAAAGTTGTATCTTCTGTTGTTACTAACAGGATTCCATGATCATCTGTATCATCATCTATGTTCTCCAATTCATGAAGAATGGCTTCACATTCTTTACAAGTTTCAGGTGCTGAAAAAAGATACAGTGCAAACAGAGAGAGAGAAAGAAATAACAAGCACAAATTGAGTTTATGAAACATCTATGCCCTCACTAATATTATACTTTATGTTTAAGCCCCTCCAATTTGATGAAGTAGTAGTAGCTATTGTATAAGTTTGGTCAAAATCCGTCCATCCAACCTTCAGATATTACATCCAAGAGGCTGGGGCAGATTTTCTGTGTATCGTGACCATTTTACTCTCAAAAGGTAATCAGGTCTATAACTTCGTATGTAGTACTTGTTATATATGTTTGATCAATCATTCATCCTGTATTGAAATATCATGTCCCCAAGGTTGGGAAATATTTTCTATGTAGCAGTGACCTTTTGACCTTTGACCAACGACATTCAAAAGTTTATCAAGTCTAGAAATGTGTATATAGTACCTGTTTAATAAGCATCATAAAAATCCATTCATCCATCCAACCTTGAGATATCTTATCCACAAGATTGGAACAAATGAACAAGACTTTTGCAGTATGTATGTGTGTTTGTGTGGGGATATAAAAAAAGAATAGCACAAAAATATGTTATCCTATAAATTCTTTAAATTCCCCAAAACAGCAACTTCATACACCACAAATACCTGTGCATGGGCAAACTAAACATGTATTTAAAGTTCTGACAATACGGGAACTTTACATAGTTTTTAATATAACATTCCTGACTAATTTCTAGTTTAATTGGTTAACTTACTTTACAAAATAATGAAAAATTTCTTAAATGTAAAGACATTAGGTATGAAAAGTCAATCTATCATCACTTTTTTCAACCATGCACTTTAAATTTCAAGGTTGCTTTCTATACACTTAGCGTGAATCATAACACTATTATTTAACCAATGAACATTTTTTAAAAATTGACATATATTTGAAAGAAAGCTATCAAAAGAAACTTGAAGAACAGTTACCTACCAAAAAAGACCAACACATATGGGTGATCTTGAATTAAGTCCTCAAGAATTTCTTCTGTCACTTCTTCTATGGTATCTTCTTCTTTCTGTTTTATCAACCATTCCAGAACTTTCTCTTCATTGGTTAAGTCACCTTAACATAGGAAAGACAATGTTAACAAATACAACTCATTATTTGTTACATCAATTAACACATGAAATAAAAAGTTTTAAGTTTTCAAACAGTAAATATGAAATTTTGTTTACATATGGCTATTTCTTAAAATCCATTGGTATTTAAGATTATGTAGGCTAAGATATGACTTTTCTCTTAATTCATTTTAATTTCTTCTCCATATGAATATAATCTTCATTAAGCCAGCTGATTCTGCTGTTCTTTACACTTAACTTTCAGCACTGAAAGACCAATTAAAGCAAAATATATTAAGTCTTGTTTTAGTTTATCATTAACAAAACATTTATGTACCTTCATAAACACTTGGAACTTTGTTTTCAAAATAAACCAGAACTGGAAGTTCATCATCAATGCCATACTCTTTTGCCATGCTGTCATCATCAATCTTAACAAAAGGAATTCCATGTTTATCTGTATCATCATCAATGTTTTCCAGCTCCTTTAGTATCAGTTCACTTTTTACAGATTCTTTATCATCTACATAACAAAGGAGAGTAAACATTAGAAAACAGATAACAGTAAGAACAAGTACATTTTCAAATCATATTTTCATTAAAAACTAATTCTATTTATTGCTACAATTAAAAAATATGAGCTATATGTGATAATCTGAAAACAATATCTGTTTATTTAAGTTTAATACAGAGAATTCATACACTTAACAATTATGAAAATAAAACTAAGATAATATAATGCTTAAGAAGACAGTTCAGTATTCCAATTTAACTCTTTACTACAAATAAACACAGTTTTAAAAAGACTCTTAAACAAAGACAGATTCTTGAAATAAAACTTTCAAAACAATAAAAGCTCAATAATGACATTGACCTCACTCTATACACATTCTTTCTCAAAATAAAACACACAAACCAAGACAGTTCAGCATTCTTATTTTCACTTTCACTATATACAAGCAAGCACTATTTCTTAAAATGCCATAAAAAACATCATGCCTCAGTATTCTAATTCATCTGTCTTTATTTAATATACAAGTATACTCTGTTTCTTAAACTAAAACTTACAGAACAAGATAACACGCTATTCTAATTCATCTGTCTTTATTTAACCCTCTCGCCACAGGTAAGTCAAAGTGCACATGTCACGACTTTTTAGAGTTACAGTCAAAATTTAATTACAATATTTTATTATAATTTTACATGAATACACTTAGCATCAAAACATAGTTGATAAATAAAATTTTAATGTTATATAAACTTAAAATTCTTAATTATGTAAGGAAATATTTTTCAAAAATTCTCAGTCTTCCCTGGTATGAGAATAGTGATATTTCCCATCTAGGTCTTCTCTCTCTTTGATAATTTATTTACAACCTCCTCTCCAAGAAGTATGTAATTTCATGTAAATTACTCATTTTAATATGAACATTACTCAGACAAAGCATAACTTTTATAGCCTTCAGACCCTTCCTGCCACACCCATCTGTCACATTCTCTCCTTCACAATTTGTTGATAGTTCTCTCTTACGTTTCATTATATATTACCTATAACCAATAGAAAGTCAAGGTTTTTATCTATCAAATGACATATTGTATAACGTTGTATTCTGAACAGACCCGTTTACCAAGCCCACCTTTTGCATCCTCTCTTTCACAAATTGCCAATAGTTCTCTCTGACATTTTATACAATATTTATAGCCAATAGAAAGCCATAGTTTTAATATATCAAGTGATGTATTATATTACATTGTTTTTCTGTTCAGAGCACTGTCTATTTCCTGCTTCAGTTTCAAATTTATACTTATACGAATCACATCGACTAGCTTAGCTGAATTTTTAAAGGCTCTTATCACATAGTTAAAAAAGACAGAAAATCATGATAGTCACAGGACATTATTTTTGTGTGTGTTATTATTCTGTGTTTTAGGTGCATTATTTAATTAAATAAAAAAACTGTTTAGTGCAGTAGTACCATTAGTATAAAAAAAGTAAGCTCAAATTTCAACAGCAAAAAAAGAAGACTCAAGTAATTCTTGTTTTTCATGTGTATTCTTTATCTATTATTATAAAAGCAACTAAAATATAAAAATCTAAAACTTATTATGTTAGATAAGATTAGTTTAGATACTAAAAAACATTCTTCACAGGTTATGCTTGTGAACAGCTATTGCATTACATAATTCAATACAGTAATGTGAGCTACATGTTTGCTAAGTGATTTACAACTTCTGTGGCAGGATTATTAGTTAGACATGGTTCAAAGGGCAATAGAAGAATAAAATTTAAGTAGAAACAGAGGTATACTGATATAATCTTTAAGATATTTAGGATAAACAATGTACTTTCTTGTTACAATTTGCAGTCATTCTATAAAGAAAATGGTTATTTAGATTTATTTCGTATTTTTATGGTGGTTACAGAGTTGGTCAAATTGACCAATTATGTATAGAGTTAGTGTAGAGAATATAACAGTTAAATTTGACATTTTTACTTTAAAAAATGTTTGATATTTATTTAGGAGGTTTTAGAGATTACACAAATGAAATTTGACAACTTTCAGATGAATAAAAGTATTTTTAACCTTAACATGAAAATTACTTGGCACTCAGAGCAATCAAAGCTTTCACTCCATACATTAAAGGAGAAATTTTTAGTACAAACTAGACAACCCATGACCCATTGGGTCACCCACAATTCAGGTTATGAAGAATTCAAGCTAATTTCAATTTTGCACCAAAATGAAGGTTTATTTTGAGATAGTTTAATTAAATATTTCAATCCATTCATGTTTTTCATAATTCAAGAAAAGATATTTGATTGTTGATTGGGAGTAAAAAGAATAACCATTTCATTTTTCAAATAAGTGAAGTCAATGTTTTCAGGTATTGTGATGAATTAGTTCATTATGTTGTGGTCTTTCCTCTTAAACCTTCTACAAATAAGAAACAGTAATACTTTATTTTTCTTCGAATTACCTACCATAACCAAGGCACATTATTGATAAATTTTTCAAGATCTTGTTTTTGTCATCTTACGCCGCCGAGCATTGGCTATTATATTATTTCCCTGTCAATGTTCCCATCTTCATTAAAAAAGAGGTTTTCGTTTATAAAATGTTGTTGTTGTTCTCAACTTGATTTTTATTTTGTTACCTCGTTTCCATAGTTACAATTTGCAAATAGTCAATAATATTGTAGGTCCATTTTATTGTTACGTGCCATTATAACACATTTTCATCTAATCATTTAATTTCTGTTGTGCATATATTGCTGTATAGAAGATATTTTAAAGTGATTCATCAGCTGGAAAATGAATAGATAGATAAACCAATATGTGGCGCCATCTAGCGTACCTAAATTCATCTAGAAATTTTCTTAAAAGTGACCCAAAAAAATGGGGCTAACTCGGTAACCCGTGGCCTGATTTTAAATAAATTTGTTTTATTCTATTTCTATTTTCATTTCATTACAAATATGGCAGTATTTGCACCGTTTTTGCTGTATTTAATTACAGACAAGCAAACAAACAATCTCAGAGTTTTAGTAGTATATAGATACTTCATTAAAAATTCTGATTTTTCCCCTACAGAGGAAATTTTGGGAAGATACACAAAACATATTAAAAGTTACAATATGGAAACTAAAGGTCAATTTGGAGTCATGAACTCGGTCAAATCGACCGAGCCTGTAGCAAGAGGTATTATACAAGTATAATGTTGTATTCTGAACAGAATATCATCAATTTCACTCATAGTACATGATTTGTTCCCGTGGGAAAGTTAACGACTAGCTTGGATGAATTTGTAACGACTCTTGTTGCATAATTAGAAAGCCAGGAAAATTTTGAGAGGTACGTGAATTTGTATACTTTTTGCATGTTATTAGTCTATATTTTTTGGTGCATTATTCAATTAAATAAAAATAATTAAATGCATTACTATCTATACTATAAAAAATTAGGGTTAACTCTCATACAAACCTGATAGTAAGAAAAAAAGATGATTGGGTAAGTACTTTTTTTCTTGTTTTTCATATTTATTCTTTATTTGTTATTATAAAAGTAACTAAAATGTAAAAATATGGATCTTCTTAAGTTATTTAAGACTAGATTAGGCAAAATAATTAATAACATAATAAAATGGTTCATGAGGCCCGCATGCGAGCAGCTCATGGGTAATGTTATTCAAAAGCGTAACGTGAGCCCCCCCCCCCCCCGAGTGATTTACAACTTATAATGGTGCAGATAGTACTTAGATACAGTTAAAAGGGTAATAAAACAGTAAAATTTAATTATAAATAGATGTATACTGTTATGATAAAACTTAGGATAAATGAATGTAGTTTCATGTTACAATTTGAAGTCATTCTAGAAAGAAAAAAGGGTAATTTAGGTTTATTTTTATTTTTTTGGTGGTTATGAGGTCAGTTGAATTGACTGGTACCGTTTTGAGATAGGGTAGAGAGAATAGCGGATAGACTATGAAGTTTTACTGAAAAAAAGTTTGAAATTCATTTAGGAGGTTTTGGGGATTACACAAAGGAAATTTGATATTTTTGAGATGAGGAAAAGTATTTTTAATTTTAACATGAAAATTACTTTGCTCATGGACTATTCAAAACAAATACTTAATATATTAATGGACAAATCCTTTATTTTATTAAAAATACTTCACTAAAAATATGATTTTTTTGTATGTGAAAGAGACTTGTAATGTTAACTGAAAAACTGCCAAATTTTGTGAAGATATACACACTATATTGAGAGTTATAAGTATTAAATTTACATAGACTTTAAATAAGTACAAAAAGGTCACATTATCAGCCAAATTGACTGAGCCCATGTTGAGAGAGTTAAGACCTACCTCAGATCCAAAATAAGCCAATCTAGGCTCAGTTATCCATTTCTTTTAAGGTGAGATAAACTCCATACACACTACCATAACATACACTACTTTATTGAAAACTATAAAAACATGAAATAGTTGCTATGAACAGACTACTTTATAAACTGACTGAGCCCATCTTGAGAGAGTTAAAATAACACCCACAGAAGAAGACAGCTCAGTTTCTCAACTGAATTTACTCCTTACTTAAAACAAGCATACAATGTTTCTCAAAATGAAACTCAGAAGTGTTTGAACTTATCTATTTGTACACAATATGCAAGTACACCCTATTTCTAAAAATCGTCACACTTACAGAAAAACAAAACTTAGTATTTCGATACATCTATCTCTCTGCAGTGTACAAGACAAGCATCCACTGTACCTTAGATAACACAGAAAGAGATAGCTTAGTGTTCCATATATTTACATCCACACCAGAAATAGGGTTATTCTTATTTCATAAAATAATCACAGAAGATAGTTCAGAATTCTCATCTACTAGTTTATTCAACAGAATCATGATCTCTGTTTCTTAAGATAGAAATGACAAAAGAAGACAGCTTACCATTCCAATCAATCATTCTATATATAATATACAAGTACATAAAATAACATTCACAGAACAAGACAACTTAGTATTCTGACTGATCTACACTAAAAATTAGCATACTGCTTCTCAAGTAACATTAAAAAAAATATAACAGTTCAGTATTCTAATTTATTTATGTATTCAATAACAAAACCCCATTCTATTTCTGAAAATAACACAGCTGCAACAAGGCTGCATTAAACAGCATTCCAGCTAATTAATCCAAACATGATATACTGTTCCTGACACTAAAAGACTCACAGAAAAAGGCAGCTAAGTATTCCGATTCAACTTTCTCTACACAAGGTACAAATACACCATTTCTTAAAATAAAAAAATTAACAAACATAAAACAAGATAGCTCAGAACACCAAATTCTCTATATCTTTATCAAATTTAAAAGCACATACTATTTATTAGAATAAAACTCACACAAAAAAAGATCAATATTACAATTTGTGTATCTTTATGAAATATAGAAGCAAACACTGTTTCTTAAAATGAAATTCACAAAACAAAACAGATAGGTATTAAAATTAATCTATTAAGACAATTCAATCAGAAAATTCTGTTTTTACACAAAAACAAAAAAGACTCCAAGAACAAACAGCTCAGTATGACAATTAATTTATCATTTTCTTTTTTCTTAAGATAACCATAGCACAAACAACAGTACTTCAATTCATCTATCTCTACTGTAAAACTTAGAACACACTGTTTCTTAAGTTATTGCTCAAAGAATAAGATATATTAATATTCTGAGTAATCCATCTCTCAGCATTAAACAAACACACACACACACACACTTTCTGAAGATAACATGCACAGAACAAGGCAATTTAGTATTCCAATTCATCTATCTTTACACAAAAGAAATGCATACAGTTCATTATTATACTACTCACACAACAAGTAAGCATATTATACTTATTCATATATCTTTAAAAGTTAGTCCACACTGTTCCTTAAATTAATGCACACAAAAAATACAGCTTGGAATTCTAATTTAATTATTAATTACAAGTTAACACACAGTGTTTGTTTAAATATCACTCACAGAATGAGGAAAATCAATACACAAGTACAGTTTCTTTTATTAAAATGACAGTCACAGAACAAAAGAGCTCAGTATTTTAATTAATATATCCCTGACAAAATATAAGCACACTCTTGCTTTTTCAAAACAATACTCACAGAACAAGACAGCTAAGAATTCAGATTCAGCAATAAGGTGATCCAGCATCTGCTCAGTCACATCTTCAATTTCTTCACTTGTTTTCTGTTCAATTAACCATTCTAAAACTTTTTCTTCATTGGTCAGGTCACCTAAAGAAATATCATGTAAGAAAAAAAAATCACATTTTCTGGTTGAAACATTTGCATAACTTACTTGTTAATAACTAAATCTTTTTAATTACCTTAATTTACCCAACATAAAAAAATTAACCATTTTAGTAACTAAAACTTACTAAACAGTGAACAATGATAATCTTCTCAAATTTCTATCTTAAAACTAAATTAACATCATATAACAATACTAGAATTGTTGAATTTTTTATTTGTAAATTAGACTTTTAAACCTTTACACAAATAGAGTTATAAGCAACAAAATAGCAGAGGGTTTCATTTATTCAATTCATGATGTACATATATACAACACACAAATGTTTTTTAAGATTAACTAAAGCCTACCAAAAAATTAAATACAATCATCTTAAATTTCTATCTTAAACTAAATGAACATCAAATAACAGTACTAAATTGCTTTATTTCTCATATTAAACCTTTGCACAAATATGGCAATAAAAAAGCTAGTTACAAAAAGCTAGCCATAAAGTTTCTTATATTGCAAGATGATAGCCACAAAACTTTTGAAGATACAGGAAGTCAGCTACATTGCAGGATACTAGCCACAAAATTATGATTTTCCTATACTGAAAATGTATTTCTGATAGGTACTTACCTCCGTTCACAAGCTATTCTTGTTCAATGCTGCCCTCTATATGCACACTTTTTCTTTATGCATGCCACAAGTCTTCCACTTCCCCCTGTTGGAATTGCAAGATTCCAACATGTCTTTCATGCAAATCATTATGCATCACCTCCTCAGCAATAGGATCATGACATGCTCACGTGACACATGTGACTTCCTCTACACTCCTCTACCGAACTATCACTTTGAAGTTTGGCAGAAAATGTTAGCACAGGAGAAATGTGGGGAGGAAGGGTGGGAAGTGCAAGAGGAGGTAAATACCTATTGATACAGTACTTACCTCCACTCTCACAAGATTAGCTAGAATCCCACATTGAGGAGGGACCAGTGCAAAGGAACGACAGAAGTACCCCCCAAGAGCATCTAAAGGATACCCCTTGAAACGACAGATTCAGATCCGAAGATCAGAAGAAGCGAACTGCACCAATTCAGAGTCAGGTAAACTCTTCGTCCAACTGTGGAAAGTGTAAGATATAAGGGCAGAAAATGAGAGAAGCACATCAGATTGGGAGAGAATTTGGCAGGAAAGTGATCCTAACTATAGAAATATACTGTAACTTAATCCCACAATGAGAAAGATGGGTAAACAAAGGATGCACCCCTATGTGTAGAGTGGCTAAGGTGTGGCAGACCATACTCAACTACATCCAAAACCTTCCCATGGGGGTACCAACATCCATGCGAAGGTAGAATGTGGATCATACTGTCTTCACCTCAAACCCAAGAACCAGGGAATTGAGAACCATCCAATTCTCAGGTATGACATGAGGATTAGCTCTGAGCTATCGATCCAGGAACTCAACATCTGTTACCGAAAGGATGTCTATTACATGCAATCAACTCCACCAACTGTGAATTATGCCAAGATCATCCAAATGGCAATAACATCTCCATAAGAAGAGAGGACAATGGATAGCCAAGGACAGAACTGGAACAATCCCACGTACCACTGCTGTGACCCACAACACAGATGGAGAAAATTGAGGGAGGAAGATAGACAACCCGAAACCTGTGTGAGAACTTATGTTGATTAGTTCACTCTAAATCCAAAACCTGTTTCCAAGGTACTGACATCCACAAGAGGGTAGGATGAGAGCTCCCAATCAAAGGGGTGAACTACATTCTGACATCTCACTCCGTTGTCATTGGTTATCGCAAATAGGAGGATATCACATCATCTACACCCACATAACACCACCACCCTACTATATAATGGAATGGTTATTGTGTGGAATACATTCAGGAGGGTGCCTCCATGGTCAACCACCCCATTGGCTTAGAACTGGAAAGTGGTAAGGACTCCCATACGCCACTCGATGAAAGGAGGGTGACAATGCGATAGAGAGAATGGAGGATCGTCATCACCTGAGACAGTGCAATGGGTGACCGCAAAACCTTATTTTGAAAAGCAGACCATACTGAGTTATTCACTCCAGGCATGGCAGGGATGGGCAGCAATCCCCTTCTGCTTTACCCATGCAGTCCATGGGTAGTATGGTCCAGGACAGTCTTGTTTATGAAGCAAAATATCATGAGGTCATGCACCTACAAGCAATCTTATGGAACAACCCATCTTAATAATGGTGAGTACATGAAGCCATGGAAGATAAAGCACAAGTCAACATGAAATGGACAGCATGGATTTCGAGTTAAAGAATACCTGGTCAAGCACTACTCACCACAGAGCGGGATCCATGGGATAAAGAAATATAGAAAGGCCCCTGAAAAGAAAGTATGAATAAAAACTTACCAGTTAGAGTTGCACCGAAGTATGAAGCATGGTCACAGGTGATAAACAAAACCCCAACAAAAAGGAAATTACAATATGATGGAGATAGTGGGAGATGAACACACTAGGTGTGGGTCCACATGCCGGACTACAGAATTTCCTTCACTGGACAATGAAGACAAGAAGCAAGGGAAAAAGTGAGGTGCCAGATCTGATGGGAGAACACCTGGAACAAATTCCAGCAGGAAGAAGGTAGGGAGGAATAAGCCAATCGAACCAAAAGATGGATCCAATTGGTAAGATTAGAAAATTAAAAATCATGAAGGGAGGAGGATTGCCAGGGGATAAAGAGACGGGAGTGTGTGCCTTGTAAGGAAGCTGTACAGACAATATAACATGAAGAGCTCTGACCGGGCACAGAAGTCTATCCAGATCTGGTCGAGGGTAAAGATGGGAAATGGAAGGAAGGGCAATAGGAGAAAATGAGGAACCAAACTCTTGAACTGCCAAGGTCTTTGGGAGAAAGGAACAATCTGGATAAAGGAGAAGATATGTAGGGTGATAAAGGGTACGTGAAATGTCAATGGCAAACAAATCAGACTGTTGACAACCACAGGCTAAGAGAAGTAGGAAATATGTTTAATGGGAAAGATGAAACATGGAACATGAGGAAAGTGGTTCAATCAGATGTAAGGCAAGAGAATGGAGGACCACATTAACATCCCAATCCTAAAAGGTAGGTCACCTGGGAGGGTAATGTATCCAGAAGGAATGCATGAGCATGGTAAGGACAGAGGAAGCAAAAACTTTACGGTATCAGGAAAAACAGGTATGGGATAAGGTTGCCCTGTATCCTGAAAGTGATAAAATTGAAGACTCATGGTCAAAGAGTCAGGTGAGAAATTCTGCCACACAAGCCACAGTAGGCTGGTCAGTAGGAAACCCCCTAGTTGTAAACCAATAAAGGAATATCTTCCACTTGCATTGGTAAACTTCCATGGAAGATGGATAGATGGAACCAGCTAACAAGGAAGTGACTCGATATGTGAAACTGGATCTTCTCTCCAAGGACTGGACAAAAGCCATGCATGAAGATGCAGGACATGAAGGGTGGGATGGAGGACATATGACCAAGGTTGACGAAGAAGGTAGGCAGAAAGTAGAAGAGGATCAGGAGGGGAAGAGGAGCAGTCGCTGTAACCATCGAAACCAAGGCTGAGCTGGCCAATAAGGAGCAATCAGGAGGACTCGACAAGAAGTGGAGTGGATGAGAGAAATCACCCAATGAAATAATTGGATGAGTGGGTACACATAAAGGTATTTGTGTGACCAATCCTGGCTATAAGCATTGATTGTCAGAGCCTGGGAATGAGGTACTGGCAAACAAATAAGAAGTAACTTGTTGAGGCCTGTAGCAAAAGCATCCATGTGGGGAGAATCCCACTGATGGTAAGATCTCTGAAAATAAGGGGATCTAATGACCACTCTGTGTGATATATCCAGTCAGGGCACAAAAAACGATGTGCAATCAGATTGAAAGCACCTGGCACATGACACGCAATAAGATGAATGTGATGTGCATGGGCCCAGTATAAGAGATCCAACATATGAAAACAGAGATCTCTGAGCCAAGTGCCTCCTTGGTAGTTGATATGTCAACCACCATAGAATTGTCCAAATGAACCATCACCAGACAATGTTGGGTGAGAAGAAGGAAGTGATGCAACACCTAACATACAGCTAGAAGTTCGAGAACATTGATTTGCAAAAGAAATTTTGTCTGCAGACCAATGGCCCGAAGCCTCCTGAAGGGATGCGTCCATGAAAAGATGTAGATACGGATGCGGGAAAGGAAGCAACACGCCTGCCAATGTATGGGCTTTGTCCAACCACCAAAGCAGATCGTCTCACAGGTAAAAAGAAAGGTAATGGGGGAGGAAAGAGGATCCCAAGCGAGGATCCAACAATCATGAATCGCCTACTGAAGGGATCTCATATGGATACTACCTAGGGAGACCAGTGATGTCATTAATTAACACATCCCCAAAAGCAATACAACCTCACAAGCAATAAGTGATTGAGCCAAGAGGGCGTGGCAAACCAGCAGTTCCACTGATATGACTGATATGAGTGTTGATAAAGACCCCCCAAATGGATAAGACATTGAATGGGTCTGAGGAAGGACTTCTCCAGTTTGATCAACCAGCCCACCTGAGCCACCACTGAAAGGAGCTGTCACATATGATTGGCCAATTCCTGTTCAGAGTGAGCCAGAAAAACAGTCGTCCATGTAATAATAAAATCACAGACCTAGAACATGGAGATGTCTAGCAGAAACTCGGACAACTCGGCAAAATATGTAAGGTGTCGAGAGAAGTCCGAAGAGGAGGGCTCAAGTTGATAAACCACCCTGAGATAGACAAACTGAAGATGACAAGGCTGAGGTGATATCTTTATATATGTAGGTAAGTATTGGAGACATCCATTTTGGTCATCCACATCCCTTAAGAAAACGCCCATTTCAGGGTGAGAAAAGACTCCATGGTGAACAGGGTAGTGAAACGAAGTGGTGGAGGCATGATAAACCGATTACTGGACAGCAATACCCAATTTTTGGGGTCAACAAAAAAGGCAAGAATACAAATTCCGGGAAGGATGGGGAAGAGGTTTGATGGCCTACTGCAAGAGTAATTCTTCTGACAAAACCTGAAGCACCCATTGATCCCTGACAAAGGAACATCAGCAATGAAGAAACTCGAACAGCCAATCTCCCACCAGACCAGAACTCATTGGGTAGTCACTGGTACTGGTGGCAACATGGGTGGGTGGTTGGGTGCGTCATCGAGAAAATGGACAAGAAAAAGTAGGTTTGATGGCCTACCGCAAGAGTAATTCTTCTGACTGAACCTGAAGCACCCATTGATCCCTGACAAAGGAACATCAGCAATGAAGAAACTCGAACAGCCAATCTCCCACCAGACCAGAACCCATTGGGTAGTCACTGGTACTGGTGGCGACATGGGTGGGTGGTTGGGTGCGTCATCGAGAAAAGTGACAAGAAAAAGTACCCTGAGCAGAACAGACAGGTAAGGGCTAGGAAGGGGAAGGACGAAAAATGGTAATTGGGGGCATATGAGACACTCTGACTGAGACAAACAGGCTACGATATTTGTGAGGGTGGATTGTTGTTGGACCAATGTTACCCGAGGTTCTAGAGTTTACAGGACTGTATCAAAAATGTAACACCTCAGAAACGGGGCCTTACGTAAATCCCAAAGAAAAGGTCCCATCAACAAAGAAACCATGTATGTAATGCCAGAGCTGAAGAAGACATGTGGGCTAAAGTGGAGGAGAGAAAGGCAAAGGTATCTCCAGAAAACCCCTTAGGATTTCTGTGGAGAGCCTCAGGTAGGAGATGTATGGAAGAAAGATACCATAATAGATTTTTAAAGGTAAGATTCAAGCGAGAATATTGGGCTTGGGTAAGACTGACAGATGATTCGAGAGCCACCCCCAAAATAGGCAATAAAAAAACCTAACAACTGCTGGTCTAAAAATGGATAGTTAGCATCATGGTAGGAAAGTGCAAACTGATCTGAAGTCTACAGGGGGCACAGCATGCTAATCCCCTCGCTTAATTACAAGGCAAATTGATCAGCATGAACCAGATTATCAGGTAAAGGAGGAAAAAAACAAAAAGGTTGGGAAGATTGGAAGGATGAAATAAGGAAGAAATAGGGGAAAGGAATAAAATGTCACAAACCTGAGACAAAAATCCATAAAGACCACATTAGGCCTAGTAGACTCACTGGGTTGGGAATGGGAAGGAACAGCAAAATCTGGAAGGGAATAAGATGATTGAACTCCTCGTCAGCCTGCACGGGATCATCCTGTTTTGGAGGAGCCTGGGCGATGTTCAAGGACAAAGGTTGTCCATGTAATGTTTGATCATCCAGTGTATAAAAGCAGATAAATCCACCATTGGGTTGTCCACGCCTGAAGCCTGAGAAAAAACACTGGTCGCTGGTGTAACCCCCAAATTGGTAACATTAACTTCAGAATTCATTGCACAGAATGGTTCATCAAATTCGAGTGCAGAAAATGAGGCAACTAGAATTAACTGATAAATACTAATAGAAGAAATAGGCTGAATAAAAGCAAATTAATTTTAAAAACAACCACTTCGTGAGGAAACACAGTTGAACGTGAAGCATTAAAGAAACAAAAGAGCACATCCGAACACAAGCACTGTCAAATGAGAAGTGATAGATCGGTAGAGGAGTGTAGAGCGAGTCATATGTGTTACATGAGCATGTCATGCTCCTATTTGTGAGGAGGTGACACATGATGATTTGCATGAGAGACATGTTGGAATCTTGCAATTCAAATAGATGGGAGCAGAAGGTTTACGGCATGTGTAAAGAAAAATTCACATATAGTGGGCAGCACTGAATGAGAATAGCTAATATTGTGAGGGGAGCTTATGTTGCAGCAAGTCAGACTATTTATTTTGTAGGAAATTAGCCAGAAAGCTTTTAATGTTACAAAAAAACTAGGACAAAAGCTTATGAAGATAAAAGATGTTAGCCATAAAACTTCTAAAAATACTAGAAGGTAATTACAAAACTTCTAACAGCACAATAAACTAGCAATGAAACTTTTAAAAATAAAGGTTAGTAAAGAAAAACTACTAAAGCTAGGAAATAAGCCACAAAACTTCTATCAGTACATAAAATCAGTTATAGAACTTTTAATGATAAAGGAAATTCATCACAAAATTTCAAACTTTACAGGAAGCTAGTCACAAAACCTCTAAGTTACAGGAAACTAGCAAAAAAGCTTTCTATGTTCCAGAAAACTAGACACAAAACTCCTTCTGTTGAAGAAGACTAGTTACAATAATTTAAGAAGTTAGTGACAGAAATCCAAAAGATACACAGAATTATAATTATAAAGATCCTAAAGATATAATTAGTTTTCCACAAATGGCTCTTCTTAAACTATTTTCTATAACAAGCTATTTTTCTGGTAAGTAAGTATTTAGTATGAGATTTGTTACAGCTATATTCTATAACAAAACAATGCACTTTATATCCAAGTATTTAAAAAGAAATATATATGTAATAACATTTTAGTGATTTGTACACAGGCAACTGTAGACATTATAACAATAGACAGACAATCACAGATACTGTAAATGCTTACAGGTGTTACAACAGTGTACGGGAACCTATACAAGCCACAACAGCATCCAATCACTTTTATATGCTTTAGAAGCTTATATAAGCATTTACAAGTGTTGTAACAACACACAGTTAAACTATATGTAGCATTCATTTAAAAGAAAAGCAAGATCTCCATGGTAATAATATGTTAACAAAAATATTAAATATAATTCAAACACATATAACAGTTAGTTACAGTGATAAATATAATTTCTAGCTAATATTTCACTTGAATAAATATATTTACTGCAAAAAATCTAACTCCTTTATGTACCATAACAATGGAGGATCCCAAGTTATTAATAATACAAAAATACCAGCTTTAAAAGTATAAGCTCAATGGAATGGCTACTGTGGTATGTAACCTCAGCCAGAAGTGATAATTAACTTTACAACACCTGAATGCAGAAGATTTCATTTAATATATGTAATAGAGTTTTAAATCTATTTCTATTAATTTATGCATATTTTTTTACATTTATTTTCTGTGATTTTCTTTGCTCATTCAAGCAGTTACTTAGGCTTGATGTAAACATGGCCTAACAAACAGTGGTCTTGTTGGCAGAATAAAACATTCATACAGTCAAGTGCAAAGTGATCTAACTAAGCCTATCTCATCTTGTTTCACAAACCTTTTTTTCATTATACTGCAACATAATTGAAATGAAGCACAAAATGATAAAGGGAATATGTTGCAAGCTTTAAAACAAATCAGGTCTGTAATTATGGCAGAAGTTGTCCACAATGTCTTCTCTTCTAGCAATGCATCACCAAGCTATGCTTTTATCACCTTTTCTACAACCTCTACATGAGACTATGCTAACTGCAAGCTATATTACCTTATAAAGTAAAGAAAAAGAACAGAAAAAAGCTTCCAATACATATTCAGATCACTAGCCTATGGCTTCTTGAAACTAAGATATAGGCAGCTATAGCACACCATGACAACTGAGGTTGAGAAACAGCGATTGGCTAAGGTTAATAAATGTATACTTGAAGTTACAAGGTTTCAATTAGTGTTATTTTGTTCAGAACTATCTCAGCTTACCTCCTAGGAGATTATGAATGGTGTATTATTCTCAGAAAAAAGTCAGTAAATTCACAAAAACAAATGTGGAGAATATAATTGAATAGAGTTGTTTAAGATTGGAATGGTCTATTCTTTCATTGGGGGAGTGTCTGTGAGCCACACTAGTTTCGGAGAATTCCACTCCTCATCAGTGACCCTGGACACTACCACCAATGAAATATCAGACCAAACCAAGCCTTTATAGTAGTGAGGTATCGAAAATCTAAATGGTGTATTTAAGTGTTTTACACTCACAAAAAAGAAACCTATTATTCTATAGGTACTTGAAGAATTTGTAGCATTCAGTCACAATTTAATTCTTCATATTGTTAGCCGACACTGGGCAGCTTTAGTACATAATTGAATAGATTTGTTTAAACATTTGTTTAACAACAAGTAAAAGCTTGGAATGGTCCAGTGTCAGCTAACAATATGAAGAATTAAATTGTGGTGAAATGCTACAAGTTCTTCAAATACAATGATAAGTTTCTTTTTTGTGAGTGTAAAACACTTAAATACACCATTTCAAAATGTGGAGAATGTTGAAATAAACCCAAAACCAAAATTTGCTTTTTTAAAAAATGTTTATGCATAAGATTAAACATATTAAACATTTTTATTTTATAAATTTCAACACTGGAGTATTAAAACGACTATAAGTTTATTATCTGTGATTCTTTTAATTCAAATGTGGAATTTTTTCCTCAGGGCAGGATGCATAAATCCAGGCACCAAAGAGCTAATGCAAGTTTATGACTATTCAGATCCAGTTGGCAACAATGTTAACAAACTGAAGGACATTTGCAAGAAAATTTTAGAAATTTCAGGAATATACCTGAATAAGGTATATTCCTTTACAGATATAGAAGGACAAAATTTTGTAGTTTTTCAACTGTTACATCAGTTAATAATCAAACTCCTATGTATGTTGATGAATTTAACTAAAAATTTAATCTTGCGACAAAAAACTGTTTGGGGTTATATTTCCATCTGTCTTACTTTTATTTTTAACAAATGTCTACAAAGTACACAGTAAGTTTTCTTTTCAACAGACTATTCTAAATGTTTACTAGTATGTATAAAGAAAAAACAAGTACTACCATAATATATATTGGGGATTTCATTATCAAAAAAGACAAGTGTTGGCAGTTCCTCTATCCCATATCTTTCTGTTGCTTCCGCATCATCTGTTTTGACAAAAACTATGCCATTTTCTTCAGCTTCATCATCAATGTTCTCCAGTTCCTTCAAGATTTTCTCACTCCTTTTGCTTTTGCTATCATCTGAGACACAAATGGCAAACTATTAGAATAAAATTTAAAAATGACATTAAAGTCATTATCACTAGGTAACTGGAACAACATGGACGTAATCATATATGTGTGTATGTAGGTGTGAAAATAAGGTCATTATCATATAAAAAACAAGGAAGTAATCACATATTTGTGTGTGTAGGCATAAGAGTGAGTTTGTAATTTGCTAATAAGAAGAACATGGAAATATTCATGTATGTGAAAATAGATATCACAGTGAGTTTCTATAATGAAGGAAGGAAGGAACATAGGGGAAAAGGCACATAAAATAAAATAAAAAATAGTAATTTTAATTAGTAGAGCCAAATTTTACAAATTACCTATCTAATAATAGTAATTTTAATGTGAGATACTTTAACTGAGAAACATAAAGATGTTATATTTACATAAATATAAAACAGTGTTTTTATTTCAACACTCCCTATATGTCTAAGGAACATACTGTATAATGACTGTATTCTATAACTTTTAAGAAAAAACATAAAAGTAAATCCCACACAATCAATATGCTAACTCCATAAAGACAAAGGTCTTTAAATAATCAAATTTTCAGAACATGTTTAGTAGAATTTCAGTTCTGTCATCAGTTCTGCAAATATAAACTTAGTAAACATGTAGATGTCAAGTAAGTACGTCTGATAGGTAAAAGTTCAATTTTGTGTTAATACATTTGCTATTCAAGTGGTTATAACTAATAAACAGAAGTCTAGTTTGTAATTATGAACTTATGAGTCATATGAGCAGAAGTCCAATTTTGTGATCAAAGACTTACTGAACAAGCATTTAAAAGGTACAGAGGTTGAGTATGCTATACTAAAACGATTTTGAAGACTCACTATTGTCATAGTCATGCTCTATCTGATGACTGTGCATCCTAATAATAGGTCCGCAGTGTATATTCATAGCAAAAGTTTTTCATGTCCAAACAAACCATGCCTCCCTGCTTGCTTTCCATAATCCATCTAGTGTGTGTGTGTGATGATGCCAGTTTCCCAGTGCCAATTTACCCAGTCCAACAGCACAGAAATCCATAAGAGCTGTATCTGGTAACTTAATGTTTTTTTTGTATGAAATAGCATGGATACTTGTTTCACTCTTAAGCTTCTCAAGGTAGGAAATAATCAAATGGATATGTTGGGAAGCAAATTGTATACACCCAACTTTTACTACTTTTACAGATGGAGATCTTTCTTCATTATTTCATGTGTGTCATTTGGGGCAGATTTTACCACTAACCTTCGTGTTTGTGGATTCTAACCTGTTACAAGATGCTGCACTTTGTTACCACAGTTTGGATAGGGGTAAGACTTGTTGCAGGTCTCCTTCTGGATGGTACTGATTCCCCACATTGATCCATATTTCTTTGTTTTGCAGTGCCATTAAGTAAATGGATATCCCCATATTGGAAATTCTAAATTCACAAACTGAACACAAATTTAAAATATGAGGTATGAATATTTTGTGTTGGAAAAAAAAAACTCTTACATGCTCTTCCCAAAAATAATCAATTTTCAATGGCATCACACTATCTGTGGAATGAAAATGTCAAAATGTCGATTCACCACAATTTCATATTGGCTGTATTTATCACGTGACTTTCTGATATGCATATTCTAACTCTTTTTGATATAAAGTACTGAACCCTCTGTATTTATGACTGGGGCTTTAAAAATAATTCAAACTAAAGTACTGAATACCTTTTACTTATCTGGGTAATAAAGGGAAAATTGGATTCAAATACAGTAATATTTAGAAAAATCACAAAAAACAACAACAAAAGATAATACTATCCTGAGCCTTGACACACACAAAAAATACAAAGTTAAAACTCAATTGAGATGATAGACCTTATATCCCAAGTCTATCCTTATGTTTATTAAGAAACTAAAACAAAAATATTTAACATTTTCAAATTATTTTTTCAAATTTCTTGTTCTTTCTACTTGTGACTGTTTATCTACTTCTCTGTCTATTATGTATGAAATAACTTACCTGTGTTTATATCTAGCCTTTCTCCACTATTATTAATTTAAGATTAGACTTATAAGTTCAGTTCATCGTAATGTTTTCTTAAAATTTTTTTACTGGTTGCCTGCCTACACGATATATTCATTATGTGTCTGTCTCGCACTGTGGCTCAAAATTACAAAGTCTGCATACTTGTACAACTTATTTCTCCCCTAAAGAAGAGAACCTTTATTTTTAGAAACACTGCGTACAGTTTTATTTTTATCTGTATTTTCTTAACAAGTCTAAAATAAAAAAAAGTACTTTCATCATGAGTTCTCCTACTTGTAAAATAGTTTGTTAAAAAAGTGCACTAGTGTTTACAATTTCATCACCTTAAACACAGTATAAAGCATAATCCACTACATCTCCAAAGAAATGCTTACAAAAGAGAGCAGATATATATCACAGTTTATCCAAAAAGTTGTCTATCAAACTTTAAAGATGTTATCAAATATTACTACTGTTTTTAACCATGTCTTTAAAGAAATACACTTAAAAGATATTGCACTGAAGATTATTTGTTTGCTTATCCAAAATACTGTCTACTACTTCTTCTATGTTTCAAAGAATATTAAAGGTAAGTAAGCACATTAAGGAACGAAAAAACAACGACAAAAGAACTTGCTGAAGTAATAAAAAACACACTGATATATTTCTACTAGACTCCTTATCACTTAATTTGCATTTTATTCATAATGTTATTAAAAGTTACAAATAAGTAAGTATATGATTTGGAAGAAGTACACTTACAAAAGAGGGCAGCAATGTACTGATGTTTATCTATTAGATTATCCAACATTTTGTCCGTCACCTCTTCAATTTCATCAGATGAAATTTGTCTCAACAACCAATCTAAGACTTCTTCTTCCTTCTTCAAATCACCTAATGTAAAACGTGTTTTAATGTAAAAAATAATGCAATTGAATTGAAAGAAAACTAGTACTTGATGTCTAAAAAGATTAAGAATTAGGCATGTAGAGAAAAGAAAAATATTAAAATAATTTCAAGTTATGCCAATAGCTATTTCTACCAGTTTACCACGAAAAAAGAGAGAAGTACCACTTAATAAACAAGAGCATATAAACAATACAATAACACTTACAGTACCAGGATAAATCTGTATCTAGACATTTAACCCTAAAAATGCTTATTAGTAAAACAGAGATAAAAAAAACTCATTTATTAATGTAAAACCTGTTTACAGCCAAATGTTGTTACTAGGCTTGAAGATACTATATTTTGATTTGTTAGCATTGGATTTTTAAATGAACAACCCTTTCCATGCCAATAACCATCTTTCAAGTGTTGAGTATACATATGTATATCAAATTTTAAGTAAAAACAATCAATAAACCTTCTAACTGTATTTTAAGAATTTTTACTCAAAAATAGTTTAGAATTATTATTTGTAATTTTTAAATATTTCATATAACTTGCACAAAAAAATGTTCAAACTTACATTATTGTACAACTCTAAGGAATTTCGTCTTTAAACAACATACCAATTTTTTGAAAACGTTTCTGCCCATCCCAAAAGTGAGGTTTATATTTGTAAAGAAACTATCATATCATGACAACATAATCCTCAATGTATTGTTTCTCCTGTGATTTTCCTTCTCTTACTTTGAGTTTTATGATCTCCCAAACATGTGATTGGACAACTACTAAACAAATTTAATTTTCAAAATTTCTACAGACAAAGTTTAAATACCATTGGATAGAACAGTTTATAAACTATTTATATCAATATAGAATGAATGATGTGTTATTATAAGCAATCTATGTCTTTGTGGGAAAGTGACAAGACCTAGCTATGGCATTTAATAGGAAGTATAGAAGAATTAGGAACAAACTAAGGACATAGGAAACATTTTTACAGTTTTTTCAATCATTGCATTTGTTCCCAAAGACGTTTTTGTGATGAATTATATTTATTAGAAAGCTACAGATATTTTCTTTTATGACAAGAAATCAGGTAAGCCTTACTTAATTTAGAGCATATGGTAGGAGATGGCAAAATATTTTGGTGATTCAAATCCTTATTTATTGTTTCTCCTCTATAGTTGGAAACACATTTTCTATGTTTCTTTCTTCTTCTTTTTTATAATACTTACAAGTGTGTGCCACTTATTTATTTCTGAGTTGATTGTCTTCAAACAAGGAGGGCATACACCTCTAGTCCAACTCCCCCCCAGATGACTTTTTTATTACTTAGGTTTGGACTTTAAGGAGTAGAAGGTAAAACTTTACAAAAACATATATTTTGGCCTGCATATCCCTTATATTTCTATCAGTTCAAATGAGACTTGGCAAAAAGATACAAAAAGGTACCTTATGACAATCCAATACAGGCTGAAGCAGATAGATAGGCAATTTTACAAAGATAGTGTTTTTGGCCTCCCAATCCTTTATATTTCAAACAATCTAAATGGGACTTTGCACAATTATACATTGCAAACGGATTCATGTCTTTCTTATGACCTTACAGGGGTCAGAGGTCGAAATATTTCACAGAATTAGAATTTTTATTATACCTTTCCACTATATTTGGACAAATTTAGATTATACTATGTACAATGATAACTTGAAACAATCCTCACAGACATATTTGGGATTTTACAGAGGTGAAAAGTAAAAAACACATTTCAGTGTTTGTAATAGGGAGCTCTGAACCTAAACACATTGTGTGCATCAGCAAATGTCACAAGATGTTGTTATTAATAATTTTTTGATTCACACTATGCATGAAATTGCACAAACTGTTTGAAGAACAGGTCTTATTTGCCCAAAACTCAAAAATTACCTGAAAGTATTTGTCAATGTGAATAAGTCTATTTTTACAGAAATTGACTGTCCTAAGTAATATATGGTCACAATTTAGTAGGCTCCAATATATCTTTCTCACAAAGAAGTCTGAAGTTCATACTGTTAAGCATTTATCTTAATAGAGTATATATGTTGTAGTTTACCCCCATTTCCAATGCCTTAAATACCATTCTCTCTCTTAAAATCTAGTGTATTTTGAGAATTTTGCTAAATAAAGTGGATAGAGGGAAGACATATTGCATTCACTTTCTAGTTAAATGTTATTGTTAAGTGCATTGTACTTTCATAATGCACATAAATAATAGAACCTATAATTTATTGAAAAGAAGGTATATTTATTAGATGTTAACTGACTTCAACAATGAACATTATTAACAAAAATGCTGTTACCTAGTCTGACCTACTTCCATTTTGAAAGGCTAGGTTCTACGTAATTGATAAATCTTTGTCAGTTTCTACAGGTTTTTATGATTTATAACCAAAAATAAAAGTATTAAAAATAATACCTTAATGAACATCAACAAAGTTGAATCTGACTGCGTATATAAAATGGAGATTACTCATCAACATTAACAAAAATAAAATTTTAATGTTTTTTTTTTCAAAACAGTCACACAAAATTTTTGGAATTTTGCAAAAATGAAAACTAAGTCAAATTAAATGAATTTTCTATGCTGAAACTAGAAACTATTTAGTAAGCTTATTCAAAATTTCATGCAATTTAGTCAGGTATTTTCACTAAGAGAAGAAATCATTGATTTCTGTGATCCCCCCCCCCCCAAATATGAAGAGGGTTATATAACTAAATAATTAATTTCAATGATCTTTCTTTGTTTGTTTTTGTTTTTTAAGTATAAACATACACAATGGGCTATCTATAATTTTTCCACCATGGGGATAAAATGCTGAACTTTAGCATTATAAGACCAGAATCGTATTGCTGAGCCAATTGGAGGCCAGTGATCTTTAACTAATACAAAATGTATCCTGGTTCTAACCATAACTGTGTTTTTGTTTTGTTTTGTTTCTGAGTAAAATGAATAAATGAGATAGATCTTTACACTTGTTTGCTTTCATTTTTCAATAGAACTATATTTTATTAGCTGGCAGTTTAAATTTTTGCCTCTATATTTTAGGCTTTATAATTTACAGTATCTGTTGATAGGCCTTAAAAAAAAACTGTTAGGCCACAACATAATCATGACAGCATTTATTTGAAAACTTGAAAAATTAGTAATAATACAGCACAATTATATAAGAATGTGAATGCTCTTCTCACTAAATCTGTTTTAACATTAAAAAGAATAATTCATTTTCATTTGAAATTTCTAAAACAGATACAAGTTTATATTCAGGTATGACTTTGATAATTACCCACAAAAACTTTTAATACTTTAACTCATTAGTACAGAACAACAATATGCCAAAAAAGTATAGATAAAGTGCCAATAATTCTGATTAAAAATTTGCTGAAGAATTTCTGGGAAGTTATTATGATTTTAACAGTTTATAAAAAGGTCCAACCTTGATAAACACTTGGTATTTCATTTTCAAAATAAACCAATACTGGAAGTTCATCATCAATTCCATATTCTTTAGCCACTTCATCATCATCTATTTTGATGAATGCTAGTCCATGCGAGTCAGCTTCATCATCAATGTTTTCCAATTCCTGAATAACTTCCAGAGAGTTTTCATCATCCTTATCATCTTAAAATGAAACAAATGATAAAGAATACATACTACAAAAATAATTATAGTATGTACAATGAAAATTACCTGCGTGTTAAATACAATTTAACATGCTCTGCACAATAAGCAATAAATAATACACACACACACATCTATCGTAAATACACAGAAAATATTGGCAACTTGAAATTATAATACATTTGTTAAAAGTACAATTCTATCTATATAACAAATGAAACAACAAAAAAATTTATATTTATGATTCAATTTGTCATCCTGAAATTCAGTTTTTTTTACGAGCTGAACAAAGCGTTTTTGAGGACAATGTTATTTTTAAATGTCTTTGTTTCAAACAAAATTATAATTTGTAAATAAAAGAATTACAATGAACTTAAGAATTTAAAACAAAATTATTAATATAAACTTTGGATTTTAAGTTTGTTTTTAATGTCAAAATTTTTTTTAAGTTGTGCTAGATAAATCAGTTTATAAAGTGAAGGTCAAAATGTCAATTACTAAATTTTTTTTAAATTCTGAAGTTAATTATTATTTGATTTACAAACATGACAAGTAACTTCAATTAGCATTATGTAGGTACTAAATTGTCATGAACTTTGGGTGGGTGTTCTTTAACTATCTATATCCATAACATAAAATTAACAAATTAGTAAAACATGTCTAAATGAAAATTCACACCATACTTTATTGCCTATCATAAATCAAAATTAACATATTCAAATGAAAAAGGTCAACACAATTAAAATCCAAACCACAAACAATGTCACTTTTCTTCCTATGAGAGATTTTGGCTGGCCATCAAGTACAAAACAGATGAATACATAAAAATAATAGTCATCAAAAGTTTCTTAATCAAAAGCCTGCCTACTTTCAACACTTCCCAAGGTCATTTTAAGCTAAATAGCTTCCTGAGCTCTTGTCTCTTTAAGGTAATTCAAAGTTCTGTGATCACACAAACATTGCTGACCAGTTTTCTTGCCATAAGATAACTTGAAATTGAAGAGGACATATGAATGTGTCAGAACTAGTTTCTCTGATATCAAGACTTCTGACAGTTTATGCCATTTACTATGATTTTTTCACTAACCATGCTATTATGCCAATTTGTGAAAGTTATTGGGATTGTAATGTTATCAGTTATCAGATTGTAACAGTTATCAGATCAGTACAGTAGCATACTAAATACACATAATGTAGGACTTATCTTGAGGGGCTATGTCTCTCAAAATAAGCATTTCCAGATCAAATGTCCTCATTAAACCAGGGCTTATGAGCAAAATTCACAACTTAAGTTATTAAGATTTAGACTCAAAATCTTTTTAACAGGCTTTACTTGTATTGTACACCTAAGGAACTATTCACTTCAGTTTAGCAGCTAAACGACAACAGAGCAAGTTGCTATTTGACCAAATATATATATATACACTCTCCTTTTGTTTAGATAAGTAATTTTTTTAGTATACTTTGATTATGGTGTCTTTTAAGTTTATATTACCTTCCACATATCAATTTTAAAATGTTGTTCTTACTGTTTTGGCAAAACATGAGCATAAGTCAGTAATTTCTTGTCAACAGCAGTATTTTTATGAGATAAAATGTAAGCTTTCATACTCACAAAACAACACTGCTAAAATTTTGGAATTTTTAATCATCTGTTCTAAGACTTTGTCTGTCACATCCTCAATCTCATCAGAATTTTTTTGGTGGACCAACCAGTCTAAAACTTCTTCTTCCTTAGTCAAATCCCCTGAAATTACAGTAATGTAATCTAAATACAAATTTTCTGGTGGACTATTCCAGTCTAAAGCATTTCCTTTTCAATATACATCTAAAATAATCATTTTTGTCAAACCAAAAATTACAGAAGTACCTCATTATTTTCCAAAATAAGCTTACATGAAAACTTTTCTGTTGGCTTAACTAATCAAAACATTTCTTATAATAATTAAGTAAATTATAATTAGAAACTATCAAGTTTTCTGAGGGCTATCAGATTCATATTTTTATAGTCAATTAGAATTATTAATTAACATAAATATTCTGGAGTATATTAACTTCTCTTCTTGCTTAGACTCATCAGTTTAAGTTAATGTAAATATCAGATTTTGAAGGAAGACAATAACTTTTCATATTTGAATCAAGTGATTTTTAATTATTATTTTTAGATAAAATATCAACATTCAACTATATTGTTTGGCAAGTGTGACTGACTCTTATAATAAAAAATTCTAAATTCCCACATATACACAAAAAAAAAGATAACAGGCTGCATTTTTTCAATTCAAATAATCAGGAATTTAATTGTTACCTTGATAAAAGTTTGGAATTTTGTTTTCAAAGTACACTAAAGATGGTAAGTCATCAATTCCAAATTCAGCAGCAGTTTTATCATCATCAATCTTCACAAAAGGAATGCCATGTTTATCAGTATCATCATCAATGTTTTCTAGTTCCTCTAGTACCTTCATGCTCTTCTTACTCTCTTTGTCATCTAAAAGAAATAAATGTTTACAACTTAATAAGTCACCCAAGATTACAATGAATGTTATATTCTATTTAACATACTGTAGTTCAGAAAAAAAATCATTGAAATTTTATACTTAGAAATTCTGATGGACCACATTAGCTTTTTAAATACATTTTAAAACTATTTTCTTATTCCTAAACACATCTTTCAGGTAGTTCCCTTACACAAAAGGAAGTTATTTCAGGAAGTGTATTCCAGTGTAAATCTAAATTGTAGCTTTGACTAAATCTAAACACAAAATATACTGGAAACTATGTAAGAAAGTGAAAATCAATCTTTATTTCTCACAATTCAAGTACAAGGTCAGTGTTTCCTGGAGAATTTTAGATCAGTCTAGTGGTTGAACCAACCTGTTGATTCAAACCTCTATTTTCCAGAATGAGAGTATAACAATACAAAGAAGGTCCTAGCCACCCTCCTCAGTGTGCATGTGCTACCCATGTCATTGATGGTTAGTTACACAGAAAAATGAAGAAGGATGTATCCTCAAGATTTCACCTGAACCACAAGTGGAAAAGATTGGTCTGCATTTATACAGTAATCTTTTCCATGACAAAGTGCACTTGATACCATATGTAAATGATACAGAATAACAGGTAACTAGAGCAAAAGAAATTTTGCCACATTACTTGACCAACATTCTACTAGTATATGGCTCTATAAACAAATAGATTGAAAGCTATAAAACATATACTTTGCCTGAACAATGACAACATTATAATGAGTAACTTACATTAAATTTCGTACTTCTTGGAGGAGCAGTAAATAAATTAGACTAAAAGGGATACCTGGAGAGCAAATACTACAGGAAATTGTGGATTTTATAAAAATATTTTCTTAAATTAAGAACTTAAAAACTTATATAATATTAAAATTTGGATCATTAGTTATGTTTTGATGCAAAGTTAATTTGTATACCATGATAATAAAGCACTTTAATTAAACTAAAACCTTGTGATGTCCACAGAAAATGATACCCATAGTGAGAGTGTTAAACCAGAGTGTTGTAACAGCCAAAAGCATAAAATTACTCAATACGACAAAATATGTGGAGCCCACCAATTGTGCAAAGCATAGAAATAAGTCCAAACTTTAAGAGTTGGTGCTCATAAGCATTATAATCAACTCAGCATTTCTGTAAAATGAAAACAAGTTACTGTGCAAGAATAATTACATTACAAAGTAAAACTTAAATTTTGTTTGCTTTATGTTACAAAGTCATATAGAACTAAATTCCATGTCTTAAAAATACATAATTTTACAATAAAATATTTTCTACTTGATTAAAGCAATTTTTACATGTTAAATATAACACCATTTGTGCAAGAACTTTAGTAAGCATACTTACAAAACAACACAGCTAAAAACTTTGAATTATCAATCATTTGGTCCAGTACTTTATCAGTGACATCTTCAATCTCATCAGAAGACTGCTGAGTAATTAGCCACTCTAGGACCTCTTCCTCTATTGTTAAATCTCCTGCATAAAAGATCAATCAGACTTTTTAGTATGTTTGAAGTAACAGAAAAATATCACAAAGAAAATTGTTTAATTATATTCAATTGTTGTCTTGTGCACTTAGCTCATCATATTTGTTAAGAAAGTTCCTGCTAGTAAATTGTAACCACTAATAAGCTCCAACAAGCACAACATGTCTAATAGACAGCTCCTGAAAGTACACCATGAGGATAAATAAGCTGCACCTAACACACCTTATCTTTCAGCAACCTACAACTAACACTCGTTATATTCTAAAAAGTTTCTGTTATTACATAATGAATGTAAATAAGCCATATATGCCATTAATAGAGAACACCTTGTCCAAAAGTAAGCTCCCACTAGCACACATTTGTTAGCAAGCTCCATCTACCACAGTTTGGCAGTTGATATGCTACACCTAGCATATCATAGCAAGATCCTATATAAGTGTGCTTTTGAAAACTAATCTATTATAATGCAAATAGAAAAAACCTTGATAGAAGTTTGGAACTTTGTTTTCAAAGTACACCAGAGCAGGTAGGTCTTCTATGCCAAATTCAGCAGCAGATTCATCATCATCAATTTTTACAAAAGGAATGCCATGTTTGTCAGTATCATCATCAATGTTCTCTAATTCTTCTAACACTTTCATGCTTTTCTTACTTTCTCGATCATCTGAAAAAAATCCACAAAACGAAAATTTTTTGTAGTTCACACTAACTGATTAAACAATTCAAATTAAATAAATCCATTAGCAATATTTTCAGTTGATACTTGTATCTTTTTGACAAAATACCTAACCAATAATCATAGTTTCGTATAGTAACGACCTTTTTTTTTTTTCTCTTTTAAAAACTTGGATACTATGATTTTAAATCATACTTAGTTCATGAACTGTTGTATAAACAACATAAAGAAAAATTAATTTTTTTAAGCAGTGCTTAGCTGACCTAATACGAGTCAAAAATACAAATGACATATAAGCTTCATATTTCTCATACAAAATAAGCCCTTTAAAGGACATTTATTCTTTGTGATTCAAACACAATTTAGCAAAGATGATGTTATTCTCAAACTGGATGAACTATTTCCCTTTTCATTCAACAGGCAGTTGGAGTCCATTCAAGTTCTCAAACCAACTATTCATCCATGCTCCAAACATATATATATAATAATTATATTAGCTATATAAAATCAGTGCAGTTAAACACTTATAAGAAACAGAATTTTTGTATCCAAATATAATAAACAGATGTTATGAGAAACGTATTAACTTGCACTGGAAATAAAATCCTTATCAGAAACAGCTGAGGGCTACATTTTAAAGAAATATCAATGCTCATTGTCCTAGCTAGGCTAATCATAAAAAAAAGTTACAAGATCAAATTTAATATATTATCAACCTAGCTCGTGTGCATTATTGCTCTTTATGACAACTTAAATAGGCTTAAATTCCTCTATAAAGTTGATAGTTTCTCAAGGTAATTCCCTTTCATGTAATAACAATCAGAGAAATAGTCATACAAATAAAAAAATACTTGATTGATGTAAAAAAAGATTAATATTACTATGAGAAACAACTGTACTGTAAGAATATGTTGACCTGAGAAAAACTGACTCCCATTACTGTTGTTTATAATGACTATAAGCTCATACATTATTCTGAACATTTGATGAATTTAAATGTGACAGATATTATTTTTAGAAAAAATATTTCTGTTTGTGTTATTTTTTATACTTTAAGCATACCTTATTGTGAGAATTGTTTCTAGTGGTGTGACTGTTTCTAGCTTCAAACTCATTGTGAGTAATGTTTCTGTCAGTATGACTGTTTCTAGCTTTAATCTTATTGTAAGAACTGTTTGTCAGTGTGACTATTTCTACTTTAAGAATACCTTATTGAAGAATAACTTTTTTCAGCGTGGCTGTTTCTACTTTAGCATACCTTATTGAAGAATAAGTATTTTTGTCAGTGTGACTGTTTCTAATTATGC
Source organism: Limulus polyphemus (assembly GCF_000517525.1). NCBI lineage: Eukaryota > Metazoa > Arthropoda > Merostomata > Xiphosura > Limulidae > Limulus > Limulus polyphemus. Next base: position 261,209 of record NW_013665926.1, read on the forward strand.
ATACTTTATTCAAGAATAACTGTTTTTGTCAGTGTGGCTGTTTCTACTTAAGCATACTTTATTAAAGAATAACTGTTTTTGTCAGTGAAATTGTCTCTACTTTAAGCATATCTTATTGAAGAAAAATTCAAAATTTCCCTTAAAATATACAGTGGCAGAAAAAGTTTGTAAATTGCAAACAAACAAAATTAGTACAAGCCATGTACAGAATATCTAAACCACTCAATGGATAATACAGCTGGTTTCAGAACTTTAATTGGCTGTAAATGCCTGTTGAATAAAAATGGGACAATGTTTTGATACAGTACTGTGACCTTATTTAGGTCAGTACAGTTGAAGACAATAATGAAGAGCAGCTATTGATCTGGTACTCATAACTAGTTGCCTTCTAAGAATTAAATGGTACCCCACCACCTTCCTGGCTATATAAAAAGAACCCTCAATACCATTTCCATAGTAATTGGTTTAAGAAAGCAAGGTATGTAAATACTACATACCTTTCTTTCCTATAGTGTGTTTATCTTATATCTGCAAAAGTGTTTAATTTTCTTTTTAAATTCTGATTGGAACATATTAAATCTGGTTGACTGGTCAATAAACTTACCTGTTGTTTCACGGGATATTTGTATTGTATCCTACTTGCTTTACATGGAGCAGAAATACTGAGAGACATGATGAAAAAAACAAACAAACAGAGACTGATGACATATTGAATTGGAGCAAGAATAGATGTCTCAGCTCTAAGGATGAAGCTGATCCTAGTCTGAAGGTAAAATACCCTAAACTGCAGTACCTGACCCTTGTGCACAAAAACCACTGATAGTGGTGGTGTCCTACCACTATGGCAATGTGCAGATAGGAGCTGACTACAACAAATTTGGATATCCACAATCCCAGTAAAAAATGCCAACTCAGATTGAGGAATTAGTAACTTGTGAACCATGGAGAATCTAGACATTGATACAGACGAGAAAGATCAGTAACTAGACACCAACCTCCTGTCTTCTTAGGTCCAACAACCAATGGGAATAAAACCCTAGAAGAACTAGCACGACTCTCTCACTACCCACAGACCAACCAAACTCTTATAGCCCTAGATCTGCATGAGAGTCAAACCCTACAGGCTGGGTTGATAATGGTGGTGAAGATGTAAACTGAATGACTAATCCTGACTCAAGGTACTATAGTGCTCATAGATCCATGGTTAAGGTTACCACGTGGCCAGAAATTCTTGGAACCGAGCCACCACTGAATATATATATATGTGTGTGTGTGTGTGTGTGTATATATATATATATATATATTTATATGTACATTTAGAATAAAATGTTATAAGCTACTCTATAAAAAAACACATTTTAAGTAATATGGTGAAAAATTTACTTACAAAATAGTACAGCCAAGTACTTTGAACTATCAATCATTTGTTCCAATACTTTATCAGTGACATCTTCTATTTCATCAGAGGTTTTCTGTTTAATCAACCACTCCAAAACTTTTTCCTCATTTGTCAGGTCTCCTAAATAATAAACCAATAAATGTGCCCCTGTTAACAAAGCAAACTAAAATAGTCACAGATAAAAGAACTTTTTACATTGGAAGAATTTATAGGTATATGCAATAATTTACGATTTTAACCAAAAATTTAAATTTTAAACAAGATTATAAACAATTCCGCTGTGTCCAGAGGAAAAAATAACAAAATTTTCTGATAGCTAGTACAGTCTTTCTCTATGTGACTGTGTATGTTTTTAATTCTATTTTATTATTTATTCTTTAATAATTTATTTGAAATTCCCAAAGCTTTTCTTTTGGTTAACTTGTGTTTTTCATTTTGTTTTGTTTTCCTGGACAAATCTCTACTCTGGTATATAGCTGTTAATTGTCCCCATCTGTAGATATATCTATTGCCTTCTTTATAAAAAAAGCTATATATAAGATTAATACAGGATATTCAAATAACACATTATCAAGCACTTTATTTAAAAATCTTGGGATATATACTTCAGTTCATTCAAAAAAAATAACTCACTCTGTATATACGTGTAAAACATTTTCTCATGCATACCCGTTATGCTCATTGTAACAAATTTTGCATACATTAAAGTACTTAAAAGTTTTAACATTTGAATACCTTGGTAGAAATTTGGAACTTTGCTCTCAAAGTACACTAAAGCTGGTAAATCTTCAATTCCAAACTCAGCAGCAGTTTTATCATCATCAATCTTTACAAATGGAATGCCATGTTCGTCAGTGTCATCATCAATGTTTTCTAATTCTTGTATCACTTTTAAGCTCTTTTTACTGTCTTTGTCATCTAGAAAAATTAACAAAATAAGTTATCCCATGCTTTTTAGTATTCTACAAAAAGACTTGATATACACACACACAGTTTCAACAACAATTTCAGTTAGAAATAAAAGTGAGTCTCTATGGTAGAATAAGATTTCTCCCTAGGATAAAAGATAAAACTTCCTAATATACAGTCTGGGCAAGTTTCATAGCTTATGACAAACCTACTTCATATGTAGATTAATAAAAGTTTTAAAACTTACTGATACAGTAAATCTTCTATATATACTTTGATTATAGTTCCAAAGCTAACAAACATTATAAACTTTCAATATACATATACACTAGTGAAAGTCTTATAGCATAATAGCATGGTCAACCCTCAAATATAAATTGATCAAAGTTTCATGGTACATCCTCAAGATGTTCAAAATTTTATGAAAAAGAGACTAACTTCACTTACAAAACAACACTGCGAGAAATGGAGATTTCTCTATAAGCTTATCAAGCACTTCATCAGTGATGTCTTCAATTTCATCAGATGTTAACTGTTTGACCAACCACTTCAGGACCTCTTCTTCTTTGCTCAAGTCACCTAAATTTTTAAGAAATTAAAAACACATCCGAATATTGAATTACACAACCATTCAATGTGATTCACTTACTGATTGTAGATAAATCTGCAATTTTAAAAAAAGGAGCTCTGAACACAAAAACATATCTCTGCAGACTATTTAAACATGTTAACAACATGCAAGTAAACACTTCCACTCAATAATCACTCCAAATTTACTTAAAAAGTTCACCATTTTACTGTCATATTTTCTTATATCAAATCACTATATTTTAAAACAATTTAAACACTTTAACCATCAGGGTTTGAAATTAATGTAAACAACAGTCAAAATTATTTTTAAAACATTGGTAGCATGAATAACATTTATGGGAAAACCACACTACAATTATCAACTAATAAGCCTTCTCCAGTAGCTTGTTGTGCATCATTCTTGCATTTCTCTATGGGATTCACTAAATTCAAAATAGCAAGTAAATGCAGTGTGTTTAAGTGTCAGTTTTTTAGATCACATATATCAATATATATATATATATATATATATATATTTTTTTTTTTTTTCATTTCACATTAACAAATGTAATTATTATCACAAATATACAGTTTGATAATATATTAAAAACCTAAAACTGAAAATGCAATGTTTCTTGGAAATATCGTCTCACCAGTTATATCCATTAAGAGTGACACTTCTGTGAGTAACTTTTAAAATAACTGGCAAATATTTTCCCAGTGGCCAACTGTTCGTTTCAAGCTGTGATTTCAATTTACTCCACATTACTTACAATAATTTCAAATTTATGAACTTTCAATTCCAAATTATTAGATAATTTCATAGTTTCAGATAAACAAAAAACAAACCAAAATATAAACATGGGATATACATCATGAGAATCAGAATACTTATCAGAATGTTGAAGAACAGTTTACATTTCTGTTTTTATTTAACAAGTTTTATATAAAAAAATACTGAGAATAGCATTAATGGTTTAAATGTGTTATACAACACATATTAACTATAAAAAGTTCTTGCCTACTTTCTCACTATTCTTAACTAGAAGCTTTACTTTAACTTTATGTTGCTGAACCTTTATGGAAAAAATGTTTAAGGTAACATTTTATTGATAGGTTGTTTAGGCAAAGTATTTATAATGAATCTAACTTTCAAACGGACAGCAACTGCCTGTTGTAGAAACCTACAAATGTAGAAGACGATGTTTCGAAAGTCTTCCGCCTTTTGTCTTCAGGTCAGTGTGTGTGTGTGATGTAGAGGCTACAGGAAGTCTCTCCTTCAATCAGAAACGTCTTTTAGCCAACCAATCATAACATGCTCTTCCACAATCCACTAGAACACTATAAAGATCAAACTACACCACACACACACTGACCTGAAAACAAAAGGCGGAAGACTTTCGAAACATCATCCTCTACATTTGTATGTTTCTACAACAGGCAGTTGCTGTCCAATTGAAACTTAGATTCAACATTTTATTGTTCAGACAATTTCAAAGTTTCTAATGTTTTTGGTCTCTAATAGTTAAATTCTGCAAATACATTTACTTAATCATAAATTTCTTGAACCTTTTTAGCGTAATAGCATTCTGGTGTCAAATAAATGAAATTTTACTTCAATAAGAAATGGGTTGTAATGTCAATGATTTTTTAGACATTTTGAGTAGACTACTAATAATGGTTTTGGAACCTTATTCAGATATTACAGTAACTAGTCTTCAGCATTGAATCCATGTAAGTTAACATTTTCATAATCTGAAAACGTATTTTTGGTAGATACCTCTACACACAGATTAGCTAGGATCCCATACTGAATTGAAGGAGGGGCTGGTGCAAAATATCCAAGGTGAGTTCCCTTCAGAAAGCACCTAAAGAGATGCTCATGGAGTGTGACACCCAATGACAGGGGCCCCATAAGTGCACACCTGTGGGAGACCATATCTCGTCTCAACTACGGTATACTCTTCACCCAGAATGTAAGGAGGAAAAAGACAAATAAGCTCCTTGTGCTGCAGAGACTGGCAGAATGAGAAAATAACCATCCAATCACTTGCACATATGCTGTCAGAAAGCCAATTTGTGTAGTGTGTTTGGGAGACATTCAGACCATATCTTGTGTGCTCACCATGACTCTATTGAACAGACTCAATGAGACAGACTCCAGCTGCAAGAGGAGGGTACTTTAGTAATGTAGTATGGTTTTCTATAGTGTATACTCACCTCAACTCTACTGAATAGGCACTGGTTACAGGAGGAGGGCACATCAGTGACATATTACGGTTTCATATAGTGTGTCCTCACCTCAGTTCTATTGAACACACTCAGACATTAGTTTTGGATCATGTTTTCTGTAGATTGTGTGCTCACCTTGACTCAACTGAACATACTTTGACTGCAAGAGAGCACAAGTTGCATGAGTTATGGTTCAGAAGGGTGACCCACAATACAATGACAGTGTCACCACCACCCCACTTCTCATTGTATTATGCTAAGCCCAAATGGTGAGAGTTCTCCAAGGTACCCCCCCCCCTTAATGGTTAGGAACTTGTAAGTGGCAAGGGTTTCTTGTGTTTCACTCAAAAATGAGGAGGGGGAGAGAGAATTCACACTGTTCAGACCCAAAAAAAGTGTCCAGATCCCTATTGGACCTCCAGCCAGAAAGGTTTTCTACTGAATACTGTGCAGTGAATGACCACAAAACCCTATTTTTTAAAGCTAGAAAGTGCGAGATAAAGAGGTGAGCAGATCACCAAACCGATGCTGGATTTTTCCATGATATAGGTATAGTCTGGATCAGGCAACTGAGTAAATGTATATCACGAGGATAACTCAAGTGGCCTTGTGGAAAACCCCATCTCACAGTGGACACTGGTAGAGCCAGGGTAGGTGGTATGAGCACTTACTGTTATCTTAACTCAATGTATATTTTGGGTAAGTATGACCTAGAAGGCAACACTAGTCATCTGATGGGATCCTATAAAATTAAAATGGGGTATGAAAAAGAAATTGTATGTATTCTTCTCAGAGACAGTAAGGTGATAGATGGAAGCCAAAATCCAGAAGAAGATGAAGCAGCTAGATGGTGTAGATAAAGAAACATAAATGGGTGATCTCATCTCAGAGCCACAAAGATGAGATGCAAGAGAAAGAGAAAAGTGACAAATTGAATATGAAGAAATGTGAAATAGCCAGCAAGCATCAAATTCAGAGACAAACATACCAACTGGAGGAATCAACAAACACATACAGTAAAGATAAAAGGAGAAAGATCCCTAGGAGAAAAGGGGTCCAAGAGTAGAGACCCTGAAAGGGAAAGGTCTGTGATAAGAAACACCAAAAAAACTCAAACAGGACACAAGGGCCAATCCAGGTCCAAATAAGTGGGGAGAGACAGAATGAAGGAAGATACTTGAAAAAGTACAGTTACCCTCCCAAGTGGTTGAAGTCTTAGGAAGGAAAGATCAGTCCAGGGAGAGAAGTAAAAAAGTGAGAGGGAAGAGGGTACTAGAAGCATCCATAGCATAGATAATGGAACAATGGTAATTGCAGGTGAGAAGGAGGAAACAAGTCTGGAGTCAAAGATGGTACAAAAGCTAGAAGCCAACAGTGAGAACAGGGAACACATGAGAGCATGCACATCACCATTAAGATCTCAATGAGATATAGGAGTTGAGCTATGATGTCGAAGAAAAACAAAGGGGCATAATAGGGTGGGGAATACAGGGGAACAAACAGTTTCTGGTATGAGAAAAGGAGAAATCTCATGAACAAGGCTGCTCAATAAACAGCACAGACATAGAATGAAAAACCTTGGATGAACAATCAGGTAATAAGACTGAAAGGTGGTTCACAGTAGGATGGCCAGGTGTAAAGGAGTGGAAAATGGACAAATGATGAAAGACATGATACTTTCATTGACAGACAAACACAGTAGAAGGGTGACAGGAATGTGACAATAAGAATGCCACATGACTGGAAAGTCTGGCCAGATGGGTGATGGATTGGATAAATCCCACACATGAAGATGGAAGGAATATATTCCATGATCAAAAAAGGGACATGTGAGGGAGAAGCATGAGAGAGGGAAAATCGAAAAGAATAAGGAGGAGAGTGAATGATAAGTGAAAATGTAGAGGAAACCAAGGCTGAGCTGACCAAAGAGGCACTAAATATAGGATCTGACAAGGAGTGATGTGTAATAAAGTGAGAACCCCAAAGGAGGAGAGAAAAAATTGTAATAGGGTTACAGAAAAAGAAAAGACCAGACTGGCTGAGAATTACAACAGCCAGGGCCAAAGGATGAGGAACAGTGGACTAGAAAAGAGGAAGCCCGGAGTAGAGAAGGGTGTCAAAAGCATCCAAAGAGAGATGTACAAAACTAAGAGGAAACCCTAAGAAAACCTGGGGATGTAGAGACCACTTCATTGGTAGAATGAGGACAGGCTAAGAGAGGCAACCTGCAATCAAGTTATAAGCTCTTGGTAAATGATAAGCAATAAGTTAAACCTGCTGTGGATGGATCCAGAAGTGTATGTTCAATGCTCAAGAGCAAATGGTCCTGGAACAGGTGCTTCACGGACAGTAGATGCAAGAAACGACTGTGGAAGTGACTGAGTGGGACATAACCAAGTGATACACCAGCAGGGGTGGGAATGGGAACATGCCAGACAAACAGAGAGAAGGTCAAGCCCACTGCTGTGGAGTGAACATTTATCCCACATCCAAGCACCAATAAACTTGCCCTTGTCTAGAGATGTGTCTCAATCAGAGAGGAAAGCATCGGTGAGAGAGAGATCTGGTTTGAGAGGTGGTAAGGGAATACCAAAAGTAGTATGGGTATGGTCCAGTCACCATGACAATTCCTCAAGGAGAGGATGAAAACAATGGAGCCCAAAAGAGAAACCCTTGGATCTGCAAAGACCACTGTAGAAGACATAGTTGTGCATGCCACAAAGGAATGAGTTCCAGTAAAGGTAGAGTCCCCAAAAGGGAAAGAACCTACTGCAGAGGAAGAGAATGAGAAGTGCAAAACCAGTGACAAGATACGCTATAGCTCACAGGCAACGAAGTGACGGCTAAACTCCCTCGGATGAGAAAAGAGATGAAGAAAATGCCCAGTAGTACTAACTATCAACCAGGCATAAGAAATGAGTTAGATCTCAGGAAAAGTCCTTCCCCACAACCAAGTAGTCTCCTGTAAAAGAAGGGAGGCGTGAGAAGAAGAAACCATCCAAGAATGAGCCAAGAGAAGACAATTGTACAAGAAAAGAAATGCCAGCTCTGGGTTGTGAATATGATGAGTGAAGGCCATCATGATATCAATAAATACAAAAGTGTCCAATATTAAATCAAAAGAAAGAGTAAGGAACAAGAAGATATGAAAATGATGGGTGGAATAAAGAAATATGTGGTCAAGAGTGATGTATAGGAAAGTGTCTGATACATCAACCATGGCCAACCACAGATCAGGTGAAAAAGATCATAGGCAAGGTTTGAGGAAGAAGAAAAGGAAATGGGAAGAGAAGTGACAAGAGAGATCAAGGTGGAGAAATGAAAAACAACTGTCAGTAGAAAATGAGACCAACAGCAGGAGAAGCAACAGGTACACACAGGGTTGTACATGTCTGAAAGTCACTAACAAGCAGAGCTATAAAGTAGATAGACTTCTGAGAGAGGGAAGACAAGAAAAAGAAGAAGGCCTGGAACCTGGAATGGGAAGGTTAAGGGTAGATTGATCTAGGTGAGGAACAGGAGTAAAGAGTAAGGTCGAGAAAGATGAAAAAATCTATGAAGATAACACGGACAGAAACCACAGAACATCAGTCCAGGCCACTGGGGAGAAATGAACACAGTGGAAAACATCTGGGCACAGAAAGGGATTCCAACAAATACCATAGGAATAGGAAGGAGAACATAAAGAGGAATGTAACCTGATCCAATGAGTTCCAACAGCAGAAGAACAAAGTAAGAAGGAACGGAGCAGAAGAAGTGGAACAGGCTAAGCTGGCCCAGTAAGCATGTGGTAATCCATAACACGTTTAATAATGGCTACAACATCCCCAAAAGTTAACAAACCTCCAGGAGCCACAGTAGAAATAAGCCCTGTGTGTGTGTGTGTGTGTGTGAACAATGTCATTCACCCAGGACTAAGTATGAGTCACTGCCTTTTGAGAATTCACAATAAAAAATTAAAGCTTTCAAAACAAATGACAAAGAAAACAAACACAAAGATTTGTTAACAATGAAAATCTCAACAATTTGAATTCAAATTAGAAATTTAAATATGTCTGTACAATACAATGCCGAGAAGATGAATGAAGTTATCAGAAGTGCATAGGGGAGTTATTGAGCATGGAGGTTGTGTTCTTCTTCTATTAGTGGAGGATTTTCTCACGTGGTGATGTCATCATGCACCAGCACAATTCACATTAAAACATGTGAAATTAGGTAGGAGTTGCCTCAAGGCTAGTTTTATACAAATCTCTTAAGCAGATGCATAAGGAAGATAGCTAATCTGCATGAAGAGGTGAGGTAATGAAATTTCTTGGAAATGAAATTTTATTTAGTTATCATTATTATTAGTTTTATGTGAGCATAAAAAATCAAGTTTCTTAAATAACATAAGCAAACCCCTTAAAAATTGCAGTTTAAAATTTTTTATAAATATTTTAATCATTCATTTGTACCAAGAAACTTATAAGCCATAATGATTAACTTCTCAAGTATTTTAAAAACTGTGGAGACAGTTTTTAATCTAAAAACAAAAATTTAGAAACAAAGCACCAGACATTTTGGTGGTGCCTGTCACCTTTTTCACTGGATTGATAAAAAGGTGAAAACTGCCACCAAATCTTCTAGTTCTTTAATTGAAAATTTGTGTTTATAACCTAAAATCTTTGATTAATGTGTTCACAATCACTGTCTTGCTAAAATGTTTTGTGGACACAGCTGACAAACTTAAGTTGTGTGTTATATTTTACTAGTTTGGAAACAATACAGAAAAAAATGTCACAAACAACGTGATGACTGTATATTCATCACAAAATACTGTATTTCTAATACTTCTTTTTATACTTCTGTGAATTATAATATAATATATTTTATTAGAAGGCAACAAATACATACCTTGATAGAAATTTGGAATTTTATCTTCAAAGTAAACCAGAGTAGGAAGATCATCAATGCCATATTCAGCAGCCATTCTATCATCATCAATCTTCACAAAAGGAATACCATGACGATCTGTGTCATCATCAATGTTTTCTAACTCTGCTAGTATTTTCTTACTTTTCTTGCTGTCTTTGTCATCTAAAGCAAAACAAGCAATGTTCCTTATAAAGATAGCATATCTTATAAGGATATGACCATTTTCTTCTTTATCATTTTTTTGTAAATATTAGTTATAATTAATAGGTAATCATCACTATTAATATCTCATCAAGGTAAAAAATCTGTGTTATTTGAATAAATCAAAACACAGTTAAGGTTACACAAAAAAAGTAATGTCTTTGTTTTATAAAGAATGAATTGAATAAAAAAGGAACACTATTCCAAACACTATGATACATCTTTTATGAACTAAATAAACTGCTTCCTTTACAAAACCCAAAACACCCACAGGTAAAATGTTCTATGCAATGCATAAACACCAAAACAAAATTATTAATATTTGGTAAATGTTTCAGTAGCTTTACACATATGTACTTTACTTATTGGTCTCAAATGAAAATGTTTGTTTGTCTGTTTTTTGAGTAAAGTCATATTGAGCTATCTGCTGTTTCCACTGTGGGGAATCGAAACCCAGATTTTAGCATTGTAAGTCTGTAAATTTACTGTTGTCTCACCAGAGGACAATTAAAAAGTAATATATGGCAATTAAAAACTATTATTCATAGTTTTATATATTAGCAAGGTGTACAAACTGACTAACAAAAACTATATGTCTGTTATGAGATTTCTAATAGGATAACCTCAAGTAAATATGATGCCTACATTAATAATAGGCATTTATCTGTTAAATATGCCTTTAGTTACTATCAATGTAAGAATTAATGTTCTGATAATTAGAAACACTGTCAAAATGGTATTCTAGAAAGTAAAAAATCCAGGAATTGTTATTGATGTTATTGAATGACATCATAATAGTAATATACAGTTAAATTTTAAAGCCTGAGTTCTAGTAGGGTTAAACAATAATAATGTAAAATATTGACAGACTAAGTTTGTTTTTATTTTGAAAACAACATTATTATTTTAGTAAAAACTAAAACCATGATAAAAAAAACACACATTAAAATACCAAAAAACTGACATAAAGATGAAATGACTTGTCAGAGACTATGTTGAAGTAAGAATGATATATTTCACAAAGAATACTGAGGTTGATTTCTGAGTATGTACAGACACTTCTTAACCTGTAGCTGCTCTAAAGTGAGTGGATGTTCTGCAAGCCATACATGGCACACTCGTATTCAACTGCCAGAGGTAGACCATAATCTATACAGCGAATCAGCAGTCAATGGATTAATGAAAGAGGAGAATCTCAGAGATCTCATAAATATTGAAATATAAGAAAACACAAAATTACAAAAGGAAGAATTGCAAAGAATAAACTTTTTTGTTAATTCAAAGTACAGCAGATTAATCTTACAATGATAAAATTTAGGGAAATGGATGTTTGTCTGTCAGCATTGCACTTAGCTGAGTCAATATTTTCTTAAGGTCAGATCTACATGACTCTATACAGTGTAAAGTTAAAAATTTATGTCTCTGAAGGTGCAAATATTAAAAATATTGTTTAAAATGAAGTTTGTGAAAAATAACTTTTCCAATATAAATGTTATCATTTTCCTAAACTAAAAATGTATTTCCAAACATGCTTACCTCCGCAGACACTAATAGCTATTTCTTGATATTCATATCTGCCATCTAACGTTGTGTTCGCTTGCTCTAGTCTTTATATACCCCACTCGACTGCCCTCGGCAATATCTAATTTGCAAAACTTTACCCTGGCCCTCACACGCTCTCTATGCAGGTACTGTATATAAGCACTGTATGCAGAAAATGAAATCACTTTTTCGAGACTTACCTCATTCCTGTCACTAACATTGGCTCTTACTGGGGAGGAAGGAAGGGAGAGTATCAGTGAAGGTAAACATGTTTGGAAATACATTTTCAGATTAGGAAAATGATAACTTCCAAAACATACATACCTCCACTGACACTAATAGCTATAATCCCACATGAGAAGATGGAGGGGCTGGTGAGGACATAAATCATACAGAAAGTGTGTGCAGAAAGCAAATATGTACCATGAGAATAAGGATGGAAACGATAAAGAGAACCAATGGAATGAGGAGTGGAAGGAGGGGGCTTTGAGACACAAAGGGATGAACCTGCAGAAGTACCAGTTGAAGTAGAATAGAGTGGAGCAGCCAAACACGATAAAGAAGACTGCAAATGTGCTGTATCAACTCTGGCCTCTAAAGATTCTGGAATGCCAGTGAATGAATAAATAAAGCCAAAGAAAAGGCATTTCCCATAAATCTCGAAGGGCAGGAGAAGGTAAGTGAATACCCTCCAAAAATGCTTCAAGTCCCAGCAACAGACCAACCACGACACCAAGGCAAGTCCTGAAGGGGACAAACGTGTCATAGTAGTGAGCAGTAAAGAGCCCAGTTCATCATCAAATTGTTGAGGCAATTGGTGACATGCTTCAGACAAACGTTGAAGGGAAGCGACGTATCTTATAACAGTAGTAAGGGTCAAATGAATCAGCAAAAATTGTGATCTGTTAATAGAGATAACAGGTTTGTACTTGGCATCCCATAGATCCAACAATGGATCTAACCCTTGAGTGTCCAAATATATATCATCCTGATGATGATATGCTAGGGCATGTTCCGAAAAAAAAGAGAGGGGAGAGACATAGCGACACCCTCACATATTTGTGTTGCAAACCTACCTGCATGCACAGCAATATCAGGAGAAAGAGGAAAAACCAAGTAATACCCTAGAGAACGATCAGACAAAAAAGCAGAGGCAGACTCAAAAGCAACTGGTTGCATCTCCAAAACTGTAGAAAAGGGGCAGAAGGTGGCTGATCAGATGAGTCCTCAGGAGAGTAATCTCTAGTGAAAGAGGAAGCAGGAAACAGTGAGTCTATATTCTCCCCAGAAATCTTACTCCGAATCAGGTCACAGACAGCTTCCACGAAGAGTGCCCCCCCACTATTTATTATATTTAAGTGTTCTATAGTAGCATACTTCAATTCAAAGCAAAAGGAAATGTAACAAAATGAATATCAGTAATTTAGTATTTAACAGATGGTTTCCAAAATAAGACTTTAGTATTTACAATTCTAAGTTTAAGCCCTACAACAGAATATTAACTACATGACTATTACATACTAAAGGTGTGGCAGTATAGCGATACAATATGAGTATTGTATTATGAAGCCGTGATAGGATTGTATCAATACATCGTCCAATACAATATAACTTATGTATCTTCATGAAATTTGGCAAGCTTTCAGTAAACATTATAAGTCTTTTGTACAGAAAAAATCAGAATTTCTAATAAAGTATTTTTACTAAAAATTAAAGACTCAATTAGGTAAGATGAGTATCGAGTGCTACATGTTGTGTTCATTTCTTTTATTAAAAACATTACATGCAAAGTAACATAACAAATTAACAATATCAAAATAGATAGATATTAACTTTTTTTATTTCACTACTCTTGCCAGCTGCCATTTAGTTGATCAAACCTGAGAATTTGAAAAAGTAATATAAAGTGTGAAGTACTTAAATAAGGCAATGTTAGTAATATAGATAATAAATTACAGAAAAGACTGTCAAACTTTGTAACAAACTGTTGATACACTCTAGTCTGGAATGCTGGTTACTTGACCATTACAAAACACTATTCCAAACTTAAAGTTGAATAGAGCCAAAAATGCTGTTATTTTTCTAGTTTTAATGTTAATAGCAAATTAAAATAAACTCTTAAAATATACTGCATACATTAATAACAACTTACAAAACAAAACTGCCAAGTTGGGAGACTTCTCTATGAGCGAGTCTAAAGCTTTAGATGATACATCCTCTATAACACTTTCTTCATCATCATCATCATCATCACCATCTGAACCTTTTAATTCAAGTAGCCAATCCAGTACTTTTTCTTCATTATGAAGATCACCTGCATAATGAAATGAATATTGTATATACAAAATTACTTAAAAAATAGCATAATAAGCTACAACTTTATGGAATGTAAAATTTGTAACTATTAGGTCATCAAGAAATTAATGTTGCTTTTTTTAAAAGAAAAAACCCAATCAACTTATACATCAAAACAAATCATTTATTAAACGAAATAGTCTCCATTCTTATTGATGATGCTTTCCCATCTTACAATCAGGTTGTTAATACCTTGAGTAAATAAATCACTTGGCTTTGAAGCAAAAAACATGTCGATGTCCTCTTCAACACCTTCCACATTTGCATATATTTTCCCATAAAGATGGTGTTGTAGCGAACGAAAAAGACGATAATCTGATGGTGCCATATCTGGAGAATATGATGGGTGGGGGGAGACCTTCCCAACGCAACTCCATAATCTTGTGTTGCTTCAAACATGTCACATGTGGACATGTATTGTTGTGGAGAAGAGGAAGAACACCTTTCTGATTGACAAGTGAAGGGCATTTCTGATGAAGGGTTTGATTTAAACTTTCCAGTTGCTGACTATAGATCTCTGCATTGACAGTTCTCTGTGGATTGACTCTCATGGAACAATACTTAAACATCTCAGGAATATAGGAAACTCCATAAAGAAGGTGTTTGGGTGCTTCACGAACTCTCTGATGACCATTGTTTCAAACGTGTTAATGTTACTTCATCTCTTCTGCTGCATGATGCATGTGAACCATTTTTGGAAAGAATTGTCAACGGTGATGAAAAATGAATTCTCTATGCAAATATGAAATGCCAAAAACAATAGCTCAGTCACAGACAAAAACCACTTCTGACCCCAAAGCCTGGACTCCATCCACAGAAAGTGATGCTTTGCATTTGGTGGGACATCAAAGGAGTAATTCATTTTGAACTCCCTCGTGAAATGGCCCTGAAATTGCATGTTTGTGTTGACTTGGGTTAGACTCAACAAGCGTCTTCAGATCATCAATATCAATTCCAACATGTCGGTCCCTGCCATCACAGTTTTTAAGGCTAAAGTCACCTGAACGAAATTTGCTGAACCATCGTTGACATTTACGAACGTTCAAAACATTTCTTACTAGGACTCATAATGTTATTGCAAAATTTATGAAAAATCTCCCATTTGATTTTATGTTTGTATTTCGTGCAAAGCTACACGAGGGCTGTCTGCACTAGCCGTCCCTAATTTAGCAGTGTAAGACTAGAGGGAAGGCAGCTAGTCAACACTACCCACCGCCAACTCTTGGGCTACTCTTTTACCAAAGAATAATGTGATCGACAATCACATTATAACGCCTTCTCTGCCGAAAAGACGAACGTATTCAATGACGGGGTTTCAAACCCACGACTCTGAGATTACGAGTCTCTGCCTTAACCACCAGGATTGAGCTTAGGAAATGGAAATGGGGGAGAAAAAGAATAAGAAGAAAAAGGTTTCCGATAAATAGACGAAACTGTAAATCTTATAAGGAACCGATATGACAGTCACCTGGATGTATACTACAGTCGTTGTTTTTATCTGTGGGTTAAAAAAGTTTAGCTGGCTGTATAGTATAGTTGTTGTTTTTATCTGTGAGTTAGAAAATTTAGCTGGCTGTATAGTACAGTTGTTGTTTTTATCTGTGAGTTAGAAAAGTGTATCTGGATGTATACTACAGTCGTTGTTTTTATCTGTGGGTTAAAAAAGTTTAGCTGGCTGTATAGTATAGTTGTTGTTTTTATCTGTGAGTTAGAAAAGTTTAGCTGGCTGTATAGTACAGTTGTTGTTTTTATTTGTGAGTTAAAAAAGTTTAGCTGGCTGTATAGTACAGTTGTTGTTTTTATCTGTGGGTTAGAAAAGTTTAGCTGGCTGTATAGTATAGTTGTTGTTTTTATCTGTGGGTTAGAAAAGTTTAGCTGGCTGTATAGTAC